>NW_008612817.1:66982-194052 GCF_000691845.1 Merops nubicus
ATACACCACTGTGCAAGGCCCCATCTGCATCAGGAACCTAAGGAGGGGTGCCAAGAGACAGAATAAGCTATAGCACTGGACCACTGAGAGAAATCCCACTATTTAGCTACACTGTGGATTGCACTCCTTTAATAGCTGTAATTAGCACAATGTCCTGTGGATAGCAGATTTTATTCACACCTGGGTTTTGACCCTGCAAGGTTAGAAGAAAAATGCCAGCAGCCCCCTCCTCCTACCTTCTTACTTATAGTAGAGCCTACAACTGAGATTGTGTGCCTAGAATAACAGGGCTGTATGCATCCTAGAGATTGTCTCTTTCTGCAGATGTGACAATAACTTTCAGGTGTTGTCCTCCAAGAAAATATACAAAGAAAAATAGTGCACTATAGAAAATCTCCCCTTCAAACCACAGAAATAACCACTGCAGCAGATAAACACTTTTCAGACTTATCTATACTAGCAACTGACAACTCAAAAAGTAGGGACTTTCAAATATATTTTTTCTTCTTTTTTCAAAAACACGTTTTTTATAAATTATGAAAAAAAATAAAAAAAAGACAAGTAAATACCAGCTCTTTAAATGTCACCTGTTCAAACGCCCTTCGAATAGTATCTTAGCTATAGCCTCTTAAACTCAGTAAAAAATTCAATTCTACACAATTGAACAGTCTTAACAAGTGGATTTCTGACTGTGCACTTACTCAAATTGAGTTGAGTCCATAATTCATATTATTTTGAAACTCATGAGCCAATAAAAGCAGTGCAATTAAAGCTCCCCTTGTTCTGAAATTGCTGTAGCCAGCAATCCTCATTTGTCCTCCAGATTTTCAGGACAGCATACCCTAGACACTACTGGAAGGTATACATACAACTCAGTCTCAAGAGGTACCATAGTTCCATCACGTAACAGAATAGGAAGCATTAGTGAATAAGCTTTATTTAATGTTCTCTTGAGGAAAAGAAATATGGCTGCAGATTTGTCAGAACACCACAGAAAAATGAAGCTACTTCCTTGTTTGTTTACTTCAGTTCCTTTTAAATTTCCTGTTTTCTTTCCCTTCATGGTCAAAACATAATGGAAATACTGGAAAACAGTTAATAAAAAAGCCCACCAACAACACAGTTTTTCCAGCCACTTAGCCTGACCATTAATGCTCAAACAGATATGAACAAATAGGATTGTTCAGAATTTAGAGGAATTTACAAACCCAGAGACCTAAAGGCCTGAATTCATTTGACTTATCTTTGGGCACCCCTCTCAGCTACTAAGCTGTGCACACGAAGGGCTCCCATGGGCTCTGCTGGTATCTCCATCACCAAACAGGAAACCTAGGGCAGCTAGACTCCTAACTTATAATTTAATTTAAGTTCTGAAATCTAGCCAGATTCCCTGAAAAATTACTGTTTGCTTCTTGACTGTGTGAGATTGACCTGACCTGAAGAAAAAAAGCTTCTGACAGAAAAGAACTGTCAAACTCAGAGGAAGACCCAAAGGTTTTAAAATTGTGACCATCTCACCAGGAACTGCCCGTGGCCATCACTGTCCTCAGCTTCCTTGATTAAGAAACAGTATTTTTCATCTTTTCTCACCTTCTCAGAGGCACATTTTAAGAGAAAGGAGCATCTGTGTGACATTCAGCTACTCATGTCTGAGCTCAATGCCATGAAAGAGAAATTTAGTAGCAGCAGCTCTCTTTTGGGAGGCACTGCCAAAGATGACAACAATGTGGCATTTATGATAGCAAAGGTTCCTTCATCTTGCTTGACACTGACTCAATCTTTCTTTCATTTCCAGGATAACAGGTAAAGCAAAGAAGGAAAATCACTGTCTTTTCTCATCCTATCGCCTTCCAAGCTCTCAGCTGCCTGTGCACTTTATGACAGTAAAAAAAATAAGTAATTGCACCCACTGGAAATTTTTCAGGACAAAATGTTGCACAGAATTTTCCAAGACAGGCACAGATTCTGACACTACCTACATGGACACATAAGCCTACCCTGAACCCCAGTAACACTATCAAATTATAATTGAAGCTTTGTGTTACATAGTAAACAACTAACACTAAAATATGTACTTACAATATAGTATTTCATCAAACTCTTCTACAAAATGCCTCGATTGCCAAGTTCCTTTGGTTGCATAAGCATTGATAAGATCCAATTTTTTGCCTTAAGCACCAGGCAGTAACAGTATAATTGCATTCTACCCCTTCCACAATGCAATTAACCTACCCTAAAAATACCTTACCACACCACTTCAGTGCTGATAATATTTCTCTTTTGAAAACTATTTTAAATGCCATCAATACAATTTAAAAAAAAAAAAAAAAAAAAAAAACCAAAACTTTTCTCTCATCATTGGTGGCTACAAGATCTTTTAAAGCAAAATTTTTTCCACACTTTTAATTCTCTAACAATAAGCTGCTGTCCATTAGCTTTTTGTTTTGACATGCAAAAGTCAGAAGCATATTAATTTTCAGTCTAATGCTCCTATGACACCTTTGCCAGAATAACTCAGGATATGTTTAGCTTTATCTTAAAAGATCACAGTCTAAAGGGTTAAACTTTTGCCAATAATGATAATAATGTAACTTTTTATCCAAATATTTGTAAGGAGTTTTTCTTAATACCTGGGCACTTCCTATGGATCTCCAGTGCCTTTAATTAAAATAATTTCCCCGGTACTGTTTATATTTTTACTTCTGTCTTGTACTGCATACACACAGAAGTCTCTGTTAAAATCCCAGCAGCCCTTCAACAAATCAAATTAAAGGAATTTGGCTTAAGATGACAACTGATACTTTAGGAAAATTAGCTGAGACTTCTAAAGTCTCCAAGGCTGCTGAAGTGCCTCCCACTCAGAATATGTCAGTATAATCTGGACAACTTTATATTCCTTGTTTGTTTTTTTTTTATCTGAAAGTTTTGTGAAATCAGAGTATGTTTGGTGATTAAGAAATTGTGAAGAAAGATTATATTTTTTATGGTAAACAACTGTAAAAAGCTATGTCGATTACTCAAATCACTGGTTTTAAAGTGGAACAGATTAAATACACAATGTAACAATAAGTAATGGTGAGTACAAAGAGATATTCCTCAAACAAATAATTTATATAATTTGTCTTGCCTTTGCAACATGATCTTACAATTCAATCTATAAATTACACCATTACAAACTTTGGTAGGTGTTAAGGTCACTTACACTAACAATCACTTAGCTAATTAAACAAAGCAGAACTTCTATTACACACAAAACTGGCTTTAGTTTTAACTTCTATAAAATCAAGGAAACTATTTGGAGGTGCATGGAGAGGGAAAAGGGGTGGATCCATGGCAGAACACCATTTATATAAAGTTAAAATAATTTTAACTTTATTTAACCTAGCTGCCTAAATATTTAGGGACCAAAACACAGCCAAATACAATGTAATAACATTAAAATTCTCAGTAGTAAAAATAATACTAACTTTATTTCTTATTAAAAACATATACGTTTTAATTCCACTTAGTACACTTTGTATTTGGAAACATGCTATAACACCTTCATAAGCTATTTGCAGAATGTAAAAAACAAAAAATAAATCAAATATAAAAATTTATTTAAAAACTACCAGATGGCTATTCTCCTTTCTTGTTATAAGAAACAGAGAGGAAATCCTGAGCCTACAATACATACATGCTACATTTTTAATTTTAAAAAAAAACAAAAAAAATATTGAAACCATCTGCTTGTTTTGTGTTAATGCACTGAAATACAAGAAATCCCCGTTAACATCAAGATGGGCACTAGGGGAACGGCTATTACCTTTCATTATTAGAGAAACATTTCCCAAAGGACTTCAAAAAGTCTTTTCTTAGAGTAAGGTGTGCTAAATAGGTCAGCAAATGGATACTCAAACCATTTCTGTAAGCCAGCCAGAAAACCTCCTGGTGACTTCAGTAGACTTTGAATCAAGCCTTCAGATCTCAGCTATAATACACTTTCTGCATCTCTTCAATGAGCAATGATGGGTCTCTGTTCTGAAAGTGAAATGTAGCTTTGTGTTTTCTCTCACAAAAGATCAGAACCCTATAAGCACCATCTGGACTGCTTCTTTGTGCCTCTGTACTTTATGCAGATATGGTCTTCAAACAGACTGCAAAAGTCCTATTGTAGCAGCAGACAGTGATTGGGCTCCTTATCCAGGAGTCCTCTGAAGTCCAAAGCAGCTGGATCAGGCCCTTCCTATGCTTTGCATAATAAATCGTTGAACCTATCGTGCCAGATTAGACATGTCATAATTGCATAGTTATTACCTTATGTCAGCTTTCTCACAGAAACTCTTACCTCCAAGGCATGCACCCATGGCCAAAGAAAATATTAATGGTTTCATAGGTAAGTTAACATCAGGATCTTTGCTCAGGTTGAGAAGCACAGGAATCTGTGGTTTAATAAGAAAAGAAAAAGAGATTCAGGAGAAATGATCCAACCATCGGCACAACAGAAATAAAATACATTTAAGTAAGGAACTAAAAGCACCAGCAAGTCCAAAGAATAACTTGGGGGATTCCTTCAATTTTATTTTTATTAATTAGTATCTTTGTATCATATTCTTGATCTTTGTTCATTTTTTCCCAGTGGCTGTGCTAGTCTCACAAGCCATGGTGAAGGTATTGGCAACATTAGGCCGAGACTGACACAGGCACTGAGGCTCTCTTAAGGTAATGAGTGCATCTTCTCAGAACCCTCTAGCTCAACAGGGAACTGACAGTGACTATAAACCAATTCCTCCTCCATTTCTTGAACCTTAAAGGACAGAGCTGATTCTTTCTTCTTGCTGGAGACAGCTGTAAGTGACGCCCAGAACTTCACAATCAAGATGACTGCAGATCATATGTCACTAACTAAAAAATTCCTGAACTTTTGTTATAATCAAGTGTCTGATCTGTTAGGGAAAAACTGAAAAAGATCAATGTGGTGGGCTTCTGAATTCATATGCAGAGCTGAGTTATTTTACAATTTATTCTAACATCATATTTACCAGAAAATGTAGATTTAGTTCCATGGGAAATATTTGCAAGTTTTATGAAGTTCATTTAATCTCTTTAGCAAATAAAATAAAATCCCTGAAAAGTGAAATGATGTTTGTAAGCAGACATAATACACTTCATTAGGCAATTCATACAGAGCCCAAAACCACAGATCTCAGTCAGTGACACCCTTCAAAAGTAAATAAATTTCACCTTAGTTGGGAAAATTGATTTGAGTTCAACTTAATAGTGTAAGTGCTTGGTTTGAAAAGGTGTAATCAGTACCTGTAGAAAAGGTCATTATCAAGGGGAGAGCTGGCAATGTTATTAACTGGAGTTTAATGTGTATAGAGGTTTATGGGATCAAAAGGGAGAGAAAAAGAATAACCAAATGTGGAATGTGGAAGAGCAAGAGATCAAACAGGAAGGGATTTGGGGAAATAATTGTGATATGTCTTAAAATTAATGTTTTCTCAAAATCCAGGTTTTTCAGTAGTGAATATAGTTATGACTTTTAATCCTCCAATTTGTCATTTGAATGTATTTCACAGATCCCTCTCAAGGAGTATAATCTCAGAGACAGAGCAGCTGCTTCCTGAAAAATGTTTTCACTTTGATGGCTGAGTGATGCTCACCTTTACTATGGGTTCTTTTGGTATGAAGCAATATATAGGCTTTATGAAGAATTACAACCCTTTACCCACCTCCCAGTGGTGCTAAACATCCCTCTTAAATCCTCTAATTGATTAACTTGTCTAAGTTAATGTCTAAACAATTACTCCTGAATCGTACATTGCCTGAAGATATCTTATGTCTATTTTAAGGCCTGAAGAAGGGTTGGCTGGACAAACATGTTGTCTTTTTCTACAAAACAGTCATGAAAGTCTTAATTTATTCCCATAAAAATTTGTTCCTCTTAATCTGTCACTGCTAGAACATGATATGCAATTCAAACTGTGGTTTGTGTTTCAGTATAAAAAAAAATTTAAACACAAATACTGAAATCACAGGATAAACCATCTTGCTCAATCTAAATAAAACCTTTTTTCCTACTGTATAATTTTGACCAGAGAACTAAAAATAATTATTTAGTTGCTCAGAATTATTTGCAAGTAACCTTACATACTGCAGTGACTCACTTGTTGAAGGACACAATCCTGAACCATGCAGACTAGGAACATCGTTTTAAATCAGCCTCCTCCTTGTGTGTGCCCTACCCAGCACAGAAAAGGTGATTAAGCAGAGGAGATTAAAATGATAATCCTATTTTCTTGCTGTTCAGGTCAGTCCTAAAGCTGTTGCCAGCCAGCTCCCAAGTGCAGAGCAAGTAACGCAATTTTCACACCCCATTGGTGAGAGCCATGCAGAAAGCAGAGCCCTACAGTCCTCCAGGAGCTCTCTTCCTAATTACAATGTTGTGAAGGACAGAGGAAGTAAGAAGCCAAACAGAGAGCTCAGAGAAGAAAGTCCACAAGGTCTTTCTCTGCTAGGAATTTGCAGCCACAAGCACATAGTACACCAACCAGAAAATTTTGTTCTTTGTTGAGTGAGGGAGCTCAGTGTCAGGAGCTCTCAGTGTCCTGTTATTCTCTATTGACTGAAGACACAGAAACCCCTTAGAAGAATGTCGCTGAACATAGATTTCAATTCACTGTGTTTTCTTTTAAACACAAAGATACATTGCAATGTATCAAGAGAAAGTGCAATTGTGTGAAGTGCTTGAATCCCCATTTCTTTAAAGGGGACTTCTTTAAATCATTTCCCCATTTTTTAAACCCAGCAAAGTATTTGAAAGGCCAAATATGCACTTGACCCAACTGGTTTTATTTTTCTCCCCTTACATAAGATTGCTCCTTTTCCACTCTGAAAAAGTGTGATTTTTTTCTAGAAAGCTTCATAATATTTAATTATCTACCTTAACATTATCATCAGTGATGTCATGCTCCTAAGTGCGTTAGCAAACAGTAGGGCTAGATAAGGAATCTCTGTCCTCATAAAAGCCTGGTTTTGTAGCAAGGGACACACAACGAAACATGCCTCAGCAATACATATTTGTATACACTCAACTCTGAATGTTTTCCCTATTTAAAGGAACTAATCTCTACCAAAGAGTAACAGTAACAACTCAAAAAGGAATGGAAGTCATCTGACACATGCCTGAAGTTAAGTTTGTTAGATATGCATATATCTTTTTAAAATAAGAACTATTTTTAACAAGGAATGCTGCATCTGAGTTTCAGTTTTTGAACAACCAGATGAAAAATCAATGCAAAACATTCAGTTAAATTTCTAGTGTTTCAGATGGAAATATTTAGTTGCTCCACCACATGCACCAATTTTTTTGTGAATACTATGGATACTGTGTGGCAACTACATGGTAGAGTCTCTAAAAATCACTGGTGTCTACTTCTTTTGATCCAAAAGCAGACATAATGTAAACAGATTGTCCTAATTTCCATTCCAAGAAATTTCCTGCTCAAAAAAAACACTTCAAGAATTAAGAAACTTGATCATCAGCAAAAACTCTTCAAGAAATATTACAAAGCAGTTCTAGCCATTTGACACTTCTTATTGCTTGAGAGTTTGCATTTTAAATACATAGGGATCATGCAGAAAGTCAGTTACAAATGAACATACCTCTCTGTTTTCTCCCCAAAATCACATTTAGCATTTTTTGTCAAGTTAATTCATGCAATTATATATTTGGCAACATTTTTGCACGATCAATATATCAAACCTCAGCTTCATCTACTGTTGTGATCAATCTGAATGCTAAAGACAGATACGTAAAATAGAAAAGGGTTAGAAGGAAATGTTTCTCTGTAGTTTGCAATGTTTTTGAAAAACAGAATTGGTTCTATCACTCCTTCAGATTCTTACAATAGCATCCAAAGCACCCCAAGCTCAGATACTTTGCAAACTGGGGCATAGTTGTCTATGACACATATTATACAAATATCTTTTTCATATTCATTTAACTTATTTGGAATGCAGATTATTTCATAGTTTTACAAAAAGCTACCACTCAAAAGAGGAAAAAAAGTAAAATCTAAAGCCTATAAAGCTTCGCATTTCCTTCATTATTTCCTCTTAAGATTATATAAACAGCACCCTTAACAATATTAGGAGAAAAATAATGTCTTAAGAAGAAAATAGCTTTCATTTCTTATACTCTTTATTTCAACAGTCTTACCAGGATAAATCTCTATCTGACTAGTTTCTTGAAAACTTCCTAATTTTGCTGGAAATTGTGATATTGAAGCACCCCACATTGCTGCTTGATTGGCAGGATTTAGATAATATGAGTGATGTAGATTAATAGAGCAAAGCCCAGATCCCTCTCACTCATTCATTGCAAGACAGTATGACTCCAGGTATTAAAATAGAAAAATGCAACTGTAATAAATAATCTACATGGAAAAAAAAAAAAAACAAAAAAAAACAATGTCCTCATCCACTTGATACAGAAAGGAGATAGCCATTACTCTTGAATCTGTATAGGGTGTTATATGTATTATATATACAGGAGGTAAGCTGATGCACAAAGAACAGTGCTAGTGTCTACAGATGTTGCCATGTTTGTCTATAGAACTATTGCAATCAAAATCAACCCTTATGAAGGAAATGTTTGTTTGTACTATATACTGTGGAAATACACAGGGTATGTCACAAATAGAAAAAGAATAAAAATAGAAATTCCATAGAATCATGGAATCACTTTGGTTGGAAAAGTCCTCTAAAATCATCAAGTCCAACCATTAACCCTACTCTACCAAATCCACCTCTAAGCCATGTCCCCAAGCACCACATCTACACAGCTTTTAAACACATCCATGGATGGTGACTCAACCACCTCCCCGGGCAGCACATTCCAGTGCCTCACAACCCTTTCAGTGAAAGAGCTCTTCCTAATGTCCAGTCTAAACCTCCCCTGGTGCAGCTTGAGGCCATTCCATCTTGTCCTGTCACTAGTTACTTGTGAGAAGAAACCAGTGATATTTTCTTCTTTTACACTGTTTTAAATCTTAAAACAGCATTGCAAACTTTTAAAAATTGAATGGAATTTTATAACTGTTATAAATTATCCATCTTCACTAGAAAATATCATCTATTAACAATTCATAATATTAGAATTTAATGTGGACTCGAAAAATATGATTCTGCAGAACAGTTTCTTCTTATCCCTCTCAGCTCTCTAATACCCTGCAAATCTAAGCCAAATGAAAAAAAATCAAAAAGAACGGAAGATCAATTTTTGCTTTAAATTAAGGCTTTGAAAAAGAAAAAATTGAGAGATTCTTAACCAGTGAAAAAAATGTGAGAACTGTAGAGAATATACATTAATAGAAAACAATATATTTGTAGTTTCCCAAATTGTCTCTGCAGACAGCTATGGCCCAGTCTTACACTTTTATCATGCACTGAAATGCAAGACAGAAAACTGGTAGAGCAGAAGGAAAAGAAGATCCACTGGCACTGAAAACATGAGATACATATGAAACAGAATCAGAGAGTGGTGGTGAATGGAGTTAAATCCACTTGGTGGGTGGTCACAAGTGGTGTTCCACTGGGCTCAGTATTGGTGCCACTTCTGTCTAATATTTTTGTCTATGATCTGGGTGAAGGGATTGAGTGCACCTTCAGTAAGTCTGCAGGTGACACCATGTTCAGTGGGTGTTGATGTGCCTGAGGATAGGGAGGCTCTACAGGGGCATGTGGACAGGCTGGATCAATGGGCTGAGGCCAGTGGCATGAGATTCAACAAGGCAAATTGCCCAGTCCCGAACTTGGGTCACAACAACCCCAGGCAATGCTACAGTCTTGGGGAAGAGTGGCTGGAAAGCTGCCTGGCAGAAAAGAACTTCAAAGTATTGATTGACAGCCAGCTGAATACGAGCCATTGATGTGCCCATGTGGCCAAGAAGGCCAACAACATCCTGGCTTGTATCAGAAATAGTGTGGGCAGCAGGACTAGGGAAGTGATTGTGTCTCTGTACTCAGAACTGGTGAGCCCACACCTTGAGTACTGTGTTCAGCTTTGGACCCCTCGCTACAAGAAAGACATTGAGGTGCAACAGCAAGTCCAAAGAAGGGCAACGAAGCTGATGAAGGGTCTAGAGAACAAGTCTTATGAGGACTGGCCAGGGGAACTGGGGTTGTTTAGCCTGGAGTAAAGGAGACTCAGGGAAGACCTCAACACTCTACAACCACCTGAAAGGAAGTTGTAGTGAGTGCGTGCTGGTCTCATCTCCCATGTAACAAGCAATAAGACAAGAGGAAATGGCCTCTAGTTGCACCAGAGGAGGTTTAGGTTGAATATTAGGAAATTTGTTTTCATAGAAAGGGTTGTGAAGGGTTGTCCAGGGAAGTAGTGGAGTCATCATCCTTGGAAATATTTAAAGGACATACAGATGTTGCACTTGAGGATGTGGTTTAGTGGTGACCTGGCAGCACTAGGTTAATGGTTTGACTCAATGGTCTTAAAAGGTCTCTTCCAGCCAAAACAATTCTACAATTCTATGAAAGATCTGTCATTGACTAAGTCACCTTGCAAGCCAGGTGGTTAATGGAAATTGTTTGTTACCCTATATTGAGGAAATAGTATTTAAACTCAGCTAAAGTAGGCATTTACTAGGGCTACATTTATAGTTCCAGTAATAAAAGAAAAGTATGAACAGATGGCTCCAGCATATACAGCTGATAAAATATGTGAGTTAATCTAAAGAGCATATTGGTAATAAAATCATGTCATCTAACATTCTAAGGGCAGAGATCTGTGGCTATATAAATAACAATACTAGGAAAATGAAGGCCTTAAAAATGAGTAATTCTGCCTGCCAAGGAATCTCATGGTGAGTTTAATCTATTGAAAAAAGAGAAGAAGTGTCAGAGGATTAATAGAAGGACACATAGAGCACCACTAAATGTTTCACCATACTTATCCTTAGACAAAAAGAGCTGGATATCCAACATAAAAAAAAAAAAAAAAAAAAACCCTTGTCATTCAAGAATTAAAATGTGTGAGATATAATAACTAAGTTCCTGATTTATGAATTGCTTATGCACAGAATGTTTTGTGGATATCTTTTAAGCAGCTCCCAGGTGTGGGGGGATGTGTCTGTGTGTGTGTAACATACATATGTACATAGACATATATATTAGATTTGCTGCTGGCAACATAATCTTTTACATACTCATGTTTTCCCCACAAAGTATATCTCAAACTCAAAATTTAAATACTGAAATTGTAAGGGACCAGTTGTATCAGCTGAATGTTATGGCAGGACCTCTCTCGATCATCTCCCAAAGGTCTTGGGAGGTCCCTGATAGATGGAAGCTATCCAATGGTATCCCAATCCACTAAAAAGGCATGAGGGAAGACCCAAGGAACTACAGAACTGTTAGTCTAACCTCAGTTCCTGGAAAATTTTTGAAGAGTATGCTGAATTCTATTGAAAGACACTTAAAGAATTTAAAGAATAATGCAAACACCAGTCACAGTCAATGTACATTAGAAAGTATGTTGGAAAAAAGGAAAGTCCTGTTTAACTAATCTGCTGCCCTTCCATGATAAAATTCCCTGTCTAGTGGAGGAAGGGAAGGCAGTGGATGTAGTTTTTCTGGATTTTAGTAAGGCATTTGATACTGTCCCTTGCAGCATCCTTCTGGACATGCTTTCCAACTGAGAGATGAGAAGGTTCATGGTGCACTGAGTAAAGAACTGGCTGAATGGAAGAGCTGAAATAGTTTTAGAGAATGGGGCTACAGCTGGCTGCTGATGGGTCACAAGCAGTCTCCCTCAGGCTTCAATTCTAGGCTAGACTCTGCTTAACATATTTATCAACAATCTGGATACAGGATTTGAATGGACCATTAGCATGTTTGCTGATGATATCAAACTAGGAGGTGTTGCTGACTCTCTTGAGGGACAGGAGACCTCGCAGAGTGATATAGCTAGATTGAAGCATTGGGCAATGACTAATGGGACGATATTTAGGAAGTCCAAATACCAGATTCTGCATCTAAAATGAACTAATTCTGGGCACGAGTATAAATTGGGAGAGGAGTGGCTGGAGAGCAGTCCTACAGAAAGGAACCTGGGGTGCTGGTTGGCAGTAGGCTCGGTAGGAGTCAGCAGTGTGCCCTGGTAGCCAAACTGCATCTGGGGGTGCATCAAACACAGTGTAACCAGCCACCCAAAAGAGGTGATTACCCCACTGTATTCAGCACTGGTGCAGGCTCACCTTGAGTACTACATGCAGTTCTGGGCCTCAAATTCAAGATGGATATGGAGGTCCTTGAATGTGCCCAGAAGAGGGTAACAAAGTTGGTGAAAAGGCTGGAAGGAATGTCCTACAAGGAGAGGCTAGGGACTTTGGGCTTGTCCAGCTTGGAGGAAAGGAGCCTGAGTGGCACCTCATTGCTTCCTACAGTTTCCAGAGGAGGGGACATGGAGAGGGGGATGCTGATCCCTTCTCCCTGGGATCCAGTGACAAGATACATGGGAATGGATCAAAGCTGCACCAGAGGAGGTTCAGACTGGACATTAGGAAGCATTTCTTTACTGAGAGAGTGGTCAAACACTGGAACAGGCTTCCTATGGAGGTGGTCAACACCCCAAGCTTTTCTGTGTTTAAGAGGCATTTGGAGAATGCCCTTAATAACATGCTTTAACTTTTGGTCAGCCCTGAATTGATCAGGCAGTTGGACTATCTGATCATCATAGGTCCCTTCCAACTGAAATAGTCTATTGTATACTATAATTCTAAACCACTTTGCTATAGTGTATTTTTTATGTATTGACAAGAAATGACTGATCTTCCTTTCGCTTGCAGACAACTATCCTGACTGCCAGGAATGCTTATGTAATGAAATGCCATAAACATTCATTCCTATAAAGATGTGTTTAACTAGGTAGCAGGATCTTTGCTTTCCAGTGCTTAAAGAGAAAGTAAAAATCCTGGGATTACAGCTCATCAAGCAAGCTTCAGTCTCCTCATTTGGTTTTGGGGCAGTTCATGACCCTTCCTTTCAGGACAAATTAAATGTAACAAGCAATTGGAAAATACTCTGAAGACTGCTTTATCTTTGTGGAGCTCTGACACTTTATTTTATTCTAACACAAACAGAATTTCACCAAGAAAGAAACAGTAAAAGTAATCATCCTATGATGAGCTAAGTGCCCTCAGAAACTCAATCCACCATCTCATGTACATGATTATGTTCCTACAGCATCCTCTGTAAATATAAAATACTTGCTGTATTCTGAGCTCTTTGTGGAGATTTCAGTTTAGTGACCTCTGTACATGAATTCCATAAGGTATTGACACTTTTGATGGTGAAGTTATACCAGATCTTCTCTTGTCTCCAGAGCAAAGAAGAATCTGACAACAACAATGGGGTTGTACTGAAAACGTATTTTCAGGGTAAGGTACTTGAAATAATAATCTAATCTGATTTTTGTAATTTCAGAAATTTTTAGTAGCAGAGAATTCTTCCCCATGACACTGGTGATGAAGGCTGCTGAAAATATTTAAAATACGAAAAAAATCAGGTTTTATTCTTAAGACTGAAGTTAATGTATTGTGTTTAGGTTTTAGGATAAGCAGGAATCCTAATTTGTCTAAATAGATACTCAGAAACTCTTGAAAATACTGCTAGGAAAAAATTATCCTTATCTGTTTTCATTATTTCAGTTCATAAAATGACTTATTCCCCAGAATTCTTTGTAAACTGGCTCAGATATATTAATATTTTAAATAATTTTTTAAAAAAAAATTTTAAAATACAGGTCTACAGCTTCCTCGTTTGACATCCTGTTACAGGAAGAATGAGTCAGCTATAAATTTTAATGCTGTCAAATCTGAAACTTAAAATGGACTAGTCTACCTTATACAAACAGAGATAAAGTGATTTTTTTTTTTGTCTCCAGATCCATTTATTAAGCATTCACTTTTTTTTTTTTTCCTACACACAAAGCAAGTCATTATCCTTCTAGTACAAAGAAAGAAACTGAAATGAAAATTTGGACAACCATACTTCACCTTGATTTTGTTCTCAGGAGAGACAATATCACAGTTACATGGCTATTTGCAGGTTTTTTTTCTTTCCCTCCAGCTATGTGCCTCACAAGTCATATCTCAGGCTATAGTGCAACTCCATATTTCTTCCATTTCTCAGGTAGGTCCTGGGTCAAAATGCTCACACATCAATTGTATGGGCTACTTTTTCATGAGCTAGTAACATGATGTAATAGGAGATGATGATGATGGGGATGATTACTATTATTATTATTATTACCCAGTACCTGTTCTATCAAGGCTATGACTACAAAAATCACAAAAGATATTGCCCCATTGTCATGCAGACATTTGTTCACCAGTGAAGGAGATCCTGGAGCTTTGAAAGAACTCAGTATGTTTGTCTTCCATTATTACAAGTATAGGCTCAGCTGTGAAGCTGGAGCCTTTTGCCAGGAAAGGACAGGATCATTCATGGCTCCCACACAGCACGTACCCCATGCTCCTGTGTCACTAAGGGATATGAAACCAAACTAATGCATAGAAAGCAGCATGTCAGGATGATCTGCTGCTTCTCAGTACATGCTTGAGGCTGACCTCGAAGCTCTTGCTCCCTCTGGTTGACTGTGTGAATTTGTGAATGAACAATGTGGCTGAACAAGTGAATTTGCTGTGTGTGTGGTTATCTGCGATTAAAAATTGCAACTTGATACTGTAAATAGCAAGTCAATATGTAAAAGGAGATCTAGAAATACCTGTTGCACTGTGTATTTATCACATACAACCACTCAGACACTAATTAGCAAAAAGCCATTCTACATTTTGCCTAGGTATGTTCAATATATGTAATACTCCTCATGAGAAGTTCAGAACTTCAACATACATAGACATAAATAGCCTTCCAAAACCAAATATTGCTTTTTTTAATGCTAGGAACCAAGTGTCAAAGAAGAAAAAAATGAATTTATACAATATTAAGTAAGAACTTGGGACGTAGTTACTTAGGAATTTTCTGTCAGTATTTTCTAATGTAGAATGACAAAGACCCAAGTGCAAGCTCATTCACTGGGCTAGTCTCAACTTTAGTCTGTCATATAACAAATTACTGTCTTAACACCTCAGCTAATGGCTGGCTTTACATTTACATAATACACCTGCATTTTTCTTTCTTCCTGCCTCCTCTCTCCATCTATTTTTAAAGAAAAAAAAGAACTGTAACTGACTCTTAGGTTTAGCCCAGAACACAATGAAAAATATATACAATTTAGATGTCCAAAATGTTGGCAAGGTTTCTTTCCTGTCTATCTGTATTTGTGTCTCTCAAAGACACAAACTAAGTGGTTTTCAGGCATCATAAAATATTCCTGTATTTCAGTCCAGTTCCTCCAAAATATATTCCTTTAGAAGAGGTTTCCTTTCAAAACCTGTAAAAGACCATTTGGTCAATGTGTGTGATGGTGCTTTTTGGTATTGCTCTAAACCAAATTTCATAGACTAGCTGGATATGAGGCAAAACCTTCTAAGCTAAGACTTTTGCATTTTTACTTGATAGTCCTCAAGTGTTTGCTGGGATTTGACTCATCCTGAACCAGTCTTTCCCTTCATCCCTGGTTTGTAGTCTGTTATTGGTAAATCAATGTAATTCCAGATTAATCCAGATAAACCAGAGCAATGAAACGAGCATATCACATTAACATATTGAGCAGTCATAAAACTGTCTAATCTGTCATATGCCCTCAAAGAAATCTCTTAAACCTTGACACAGGTAAAGGATAAACACGACCATCCAATAACAACTGAAGAAAAAAGACCCAAAAAATAACACTGAGAACAAGCTGTAACATGAGTCATTCCTACAGCATAATGAAGGGATTATTGCACTTTAAACAAAGAACTTGATTGAATAAACCTGTCTGATCATGTCTTAATTTCTTATAATTTGATACTATTTTTTATATTAAAACTCAAATGCTGATAATATTTGTTATACTTAACATTATTTGCTGCTTTTTAAACTAATTACATAAGCAAGGTAGCAATAAAAGATTCACTTAAAAAAACCCCATTAGCATAACTACACAGCATATAAAGGGAAAACATTGATAGCAGATGGGTAGTGAGTTGCCATCAAAAAGACAATTTTACTTTTCAGCTATGGATGTGGATATAAGGGAGAAAGTCCAAAAATGCAGCCAAAACAGTGCCTCTAGTTAGTTCCACAGCTAACTGCAGCTGCTGGTAGCAATGGCCAGTTAGATGCCTAAAGAGTATGAATAAGCTTGTAATAATAATTCAATCTGAGAGTATAAGCTACAACACAGCAGAGATCAAAAAAGAAAAGCAATTAGTAGTCAGCAAGCTCAGCTCCCTTGTCAGCACTTGCAGGAGGACGTGCAAGTGCTTCACAGGCCCTACCATTGTAGCTGTGAAGGGAATATTGTCAATCACGGAGGAGGCCAGAGCAGACACCCAGAGCACCAAAATGATGGCCACGGCCAAGCGCTGGTCCTCAGGAACCACCTGGAGTTGGGAGATATTAATTTACAACTTTGATGAGATCAGAGCTTCTCTGTGGCATAATTGCACGTTCTTCACTGTTTTAATTCATCAACATTTATTATTCCTTTAGGCTCTGAGGTAGGAAAAGCACCTTAAGCCAGCCCAGCGTTCAGTAACATAACTACTATTCTTCTTCAAAGAAAATTTGAACAAATAGAAATACAAATACTGATATTTCTAATACCCATAATTAGATTTTATACAAGAAATACATCGTGCAACTGTGAATTTTCACTTTTAGCTGTTAATATTTTTTTCCACCTTTGACTACAAAACAGGCTTCACCTCTTTTGCTACTGGCTATGTTTATTCTGGCTGTGGACAGATACATACAAATTAAATATCACACATGCCAAAGTGTGACATACTTTCTTGATATTGCTGATGCAGGAATGCAATCTTTAGTATTAAATTCAGAGGGAAAGTATTATTCATTATTCTATTGGAGTAAAACTATTTTCCTTAATTGTTAAAAAAAGTAAATATTTTAAATGTACCTTTATTAACAAAGCTGTCTGCTCTCCTATATAATCTATTAAGTGCAGATGAGCCAAAGCCTATAAAGAAAACAGAAACAAACAAACAAACAAAAAAAACCCACAACACATTAGTATCAACTAGTGAAGTACCTGCTGTAGTTACATTTTTTTCAGTGGACCCAAGAAAATACAATTCCTTCCTATTCATGAGATACTGATATCTATTTTGTGTAGCTTCTACAGCAGCTTTGCAGTTGATGGAAAGAAAAAACACAGCAGAAACTGGTAGCTATATTTGCAGAAGTCATCTGTTGTACTGAAACGACTCGTGGGATTACTTAAGAGTGTGGGGCACAAGAATCAGAAAATGGCTGAAATTGAAAAATTACATTCTTTGGTGGATATGTGTTTTCAGAATACCTGAACATAACTTATTTTAAACCAGATTCCCCAAACCCACAATACAGATAGAAGTGTATTATCATAGAATCATAGAATCACTGTGGTTGGAAAGGACTTCCAGGTTCATCAAGTCCAACTGTCCTCCTAATTTCCCTAACCACTTGATCATAGTGCCACATCTACTCAGTTTTTGAACTCCTCCAGGGATGATGACTCCACCACCTCCCTGGGCAGCCTATTCCAGTGTCTAACCACTCTCTCAGTGAAGAAATTCTTCCTAATATCTAATTGAATCTTCCCTGGTGCAACTCAGCGCCATTTCCCTCGTCCTATCATCAGTAATTTGGGAGAAGGGACCAGCACCAGCCTCACTACAACCTCCTTTTACATAGTTGTAGAGAGCAATAAGGTCTCCTCTCAGTCTCCTCTTCTCCAGAATAAACCACCCCAGTTCCCTCAACTGGTCTCCATAAGACATGTTTTCCAGCCCTCTCACCAGCCTCATTGCCCTTCTCTGCACCCGCTCCAGCACCTTTTATGCATTTAAAAGGTCAGATTAAATCAGAGAACTCGTGCTCAGTCTCAGATGAAGAAATAGGAAAACAAAATACATATTTCTGTTTAAGATCTCTCTTAGACCCATTAAAAAAATAGTACACATCTGCTAAAACCAGACCAGAGATTTTGGGTGAATGTGAATTGGCACAGGGGCAGCAGTACCTGACAGGCAGGGGAACATGCTCTCTGATGCCCAAGTCAGGCACCCAGACTGATAGGGCAAACCCTGTAACCATTGGACCTGGGAACAGCCTGGAGCAGAGTCTCTGTCAGGGCCATTCCCACTGGTACAGGATACTTGGAGAGCATCCCAGACAACTGTGGTTACTACCATGGATGACACAACATAGGAAGACTCCAACCTAGTGGTGATGGCTCTGATCTCTCATTGGGCAGACAGAATACAAATTGAATCTTCAAGGCCCAGAGAATGGTCTATTCTCTCAATCCACAAGGAATAAGAGTGATTTTAACTCATGAGAGTTAGCTTTTCATTCACTTTGGTTTTATTTTCTTCTCCAGAATGAAGTATTATTTTCAGGTTGAATAAGGTATATCTATTTTATGACTTTTCACCTCCTCAGGGGAGAAAAATCACATCATTTTTGGCTCAACCTGGATGAAGCTGGTTGGCTTTTGAACATTTTTTTCTGTTGGGACAAAGAATCAGTCAGGTGCAATGCCTCACTTACTGCCTTCACTCCCGTACAGAGCTGCAGAAGTCAGGATTCCCGTAACACCACCCTGTGGAACCCACACACCCGGCAGGCAGATGGAGGCTTTCAGAGATGGCAGTGGGCAAAAAAGAAATTCTAATTGCACACTGCCAAATTCCAGGACAGAGATGGATAAAGATGCTAACAGGCACTGAGTGATGTGGTATAAGACATTGTAATGTCAGAGTGACAAAGTGGTTGCCATTCAGACCAGCAATTCCTGTACCAGCAGCTCATTCAGGTGGCAGCTGAGGCTTGGGTATCACCACATGCTAAATTTGGCCCAGAAATTATAATTCATTTTAACAATGCATTACACAAGAAAAGGTATATCTACATTTAAAGATGCAGCGTACAGAAAACAACAGATAAGACTTTTAAATACATACAAATACCCCTTACTCTAAAAAAAAATTGACATTTTTTATGACTAACTTCCCAGGAGAAAGTTTTCTAAGAAATTAATTTTAGTTGGTCATTTTAAGTTACCATTTTAATTCTAAGCTATCTGTGTTGCTTTATCAACTCAAAATTTATAACTGACTTTTACAATGTGTGTAAAAGCAGTATCCTTAAGGAAGAGCAATACCTTTTCTTCAATTGCTTTGTGTTCATACTTCAAAATAAACTTTCTAACACATAGTTGTGAGCAATTAGAGCACAAAGTTACATTCAATGAACATTGCTTCCTTAGTACTTCATTATCTATTAACAGAAATATTACTTTTCAGTAACACTCAAAATTTGTTGTGGCATCCAGACATGGGAAAGCAAGAGATATTTGGGAAAGAGGCACAGGAATGAAGGACATGTGTGTCACTCCTGCAAGACAGTCAGTCTGAAGGTAGCCCATCACTTTAGAAATAATGACAGTACAAACCACAGAATCAACTTTAGGAGGTCTCTGTGATATTCTGGCCAATCTGCCTGCAAACACCTAAGTGAAAGTCAGCAATGAGCACCCCGCCACTGGCCTCTGGTGGGTACAAACTGTCTCCTGGATCTTCCTGTGTCTCCTAAGAGAAGTAAGTATTACCACAGTAACTGCTGTCTTCAAGCATAATAGTTTCTGTCTGACAGCTCAAAATGAAGTTTTATTACAGAAAAAAGCCATGTTCCATTTTACATCAGGGTTTAATTTATGCACCAAATTTTGCATCAAACCATATTATGGAGAGTAAGTGATGATGACTGTTGTAAATAAACTCTGCCTGAAGGGATTAAGGTAAAATGTCAATTTTGACTACAAAAGTGAACAAAATACTCTATCCCTGTGAGGCACAGGAACTTATGCCACTGAGACAGAAGCAGAAAGATTTTATTGCCTGTAAGAGCCACTTGTGACAAAGGACTAAGAAGGCAGTTGTAGAGACAAATTACCTGAAGGACATAATAGAAAACAAAAGAGCTACAAAGGATTTCCAGTTTTTTCATTGCAAAAGATCTACCACACTGGACCGATGAGCACCCAAAGGCAGGACCTCCAATAGTTCCCCTATGGCTCTGGAACTCAGATCAGATTTTCCAAAATTACTTGCAGCCTAAGTCCAGCACAGGTTTTTAAGTGTGCCTTGTAATAGGAAAGGGAACACTTAGTAAGAAATACCATTCAGACTGGGAATCATCCAAGGTGAAGGATCGTCAAGGGTGAAGAATACAAACTGACAACTGCTGAAAGCCTAAGCCATGGAAAGATTTCTTATACTTCAAATGTGTATCTTTGTTTTGACATGTTTCCTCATGACATTATTAACCTATAGGAGAGAAAAACTGCCTTGGCAAGGACTGTCATCTCCTGCTAATCCAAAGGGTAACAGATCCAGATCAAAATTAGCAGTGATGATACTTAGAACGTTTTTCTCACTGATTTATGGGGAATAATTTAATGTCTCCTACTTTTTTCTTGATTATCTGTACAAGTTTCTTTCACAACCTTAAACTGTTACTATTCTAGAGAGCCAGGAAAAAATACTCTTCCTTTAGCAAACTATTCACTGATGACCTTAGAAACCATAAAAGTTCAGTGAATTACAGCAGTCATATCCAAACTCTGGCAGTAAATGCCAAATAACTTCCTGTGTGGTTAACAATATTATGGTGCAGTCATGTAGCACTCAAGCCAAAACCATTCAATCCAAGCTAAAACAATAAATACATTAGGGAATGCAACTAATAAACTGTTACAACAGCAGCAGACAAAATAAAAATGGCTTCAATATGGATTCCCTATAAAAGCTATAAAACACAAAGCTATATAGAGCCTAATAACATAGAGAACTAAAAATTACCTGTACTAATGGGTGTACAATACATCAACATTTCCTGATGAATTTTAGACCTAGTGGCTTGCAAACAAGTCTCCTAATGATAAACAGAGTTTCCATTCATCTTCTTAGAGGCTTCCAGACTTTGACTTCCAGTTTGGCATTAATGAGAGTTAGTTGAATGATTCATTCTATTTCCTCAAGTTTTATCCCTTTTACTGCTACTGATTTTTTTTAAATAGATCCCAATTTACAAATTCTTGGGCTCTTTGCAAATCCTGGGGAGAGCAGGGAGAAAGAAGGCTCTGAGAGCAGATTTGTTATTACAGGCTTTACCCAGGCTGCTCACTCAGACAATTCACTAGCCATGGCAGTGCTGGTGGCCACTTGGGTGTCATCGGTCATGTGTCTACATTATTAAAACCCAACAAATAACAATGAAAAATACCAAGCTTTCTAGTAGCTTAATTAACAAATAAAGGTGAGTATTCAAACAAAGAATTAATCAAACATATGGGTAAAAATAAATCCTCTCAGGCTATACAAAAGCTTCAAACACTAAGTGAAATAGGATACAAACATGGCTGGACTGTTTCTAGTAGTTAAGCAGACAACCACAAAGAAACTACACAGCAAGACAGCCAGGCATTTTAAGTACAGAATATCTCTTTAAATTACAGCTGTAAACTGAATTTCAGTGATATTTTCCTTTCAAACCACACTCCCATTAAATCTCTCAGGCCATTTGGTAGCCAGCACATAACAGACAGCTTTAGGAACTTTTTTCAGCTCTGGTTTATTCTTGTTCTTCTATTCTTCCCATCACTTATCTAAGCAATTGCAAAACAAACATATAAATACACAAATGTTCTGCACACATAGACTGCCAACAAACCTGGAAACTAAAACTCCACTAATAGAAAAGCAATTGTGTCAAATATATAAAGCAAATGCAGCAGAAGGAGACCAGACCAAGCTTACAGTGAAAAACTAAGTATCAAAGAGGTCCAGCCAACTTCCACAAATCTACAATTTTTCTCTATACTACCACGACTACAATCAATCTAAAATACTTCAGTGGAATTGAATCTGCAGGAGGCCTCTGCTGCCCAGGAGCATAATTCACAATTTAAATCAATTGTAACTCTTCAGGCTTTAGAAATCAGTGAATCTTACCTCCATGAGAACAAACAATGCTGCAAAGAAAAGGAGAGTTGCCCACTCAACTCTGTTCAATATCATCTCGAAATCGTGGATGTCTGCTAGCACTAGCAGCCAAATGGCTCCCAACATGGCAATCCAGCCTGCATGAGAAGAAGAGAGAACATCACTTTACACCTCACAGACTTATGTGCTACCAATATAAAAGTTATGGTACTGCAATTTTTAAAGATTTTTTGTCACACACTTGCTCTGACTCTAGCAGGGAAAGTTCACAGCTACTGCAGAATGAATGGTCTCTGCTTTCAGATTAAAATAGATCAGAAAAGAAAAAAAGGCAAATAAGGCACATTTGGGTTACCCACAACAATCAACAGGTTTGAATCACGGAGAACCTCTTAGGTGTTTAGGAATCAGACTAAAGGATTGTACAGCTCCCCAAAAAGCTGGCTGCAACCCCAGGGCCTTGAAGACTCACTGGGTACCCACTCTAGAAGATAAGTGGGAGAAAGGAAAATCTCTTTAAAATAGAAGGAGTGACTTTATAGCTAAACAGGATTTCAGCAGAGTATATATCTATACTTCTATGCATCCGGAAATGTTTTAAGGCACATGTTTAGGAAACTGATTTAGGGTAAATGCAAATCAAATGCACAATCAACCAGAGAACATAATCAGTGAATCTCCTGTCCAAGCAAGACCCACTTTCTCTCTGCACAGTTTGACTCCTTTAGCACATTTATCTTAAACAATAGAATGTGGTTTCAGACACGAAACAAACATGGCTGGGTGGTTTATTCCTCAAAATGGTGCTCATCTTTCTGTCTTTCATCTCTGGTTTTTTTTTCTAGTTAGCAGATGTTTGGTATTTCTTAATACAAAATCCTAAGATATATAATTTAAGGATTTTTTTAATGGCATGGAAATAAAGTCTTCTACCTCTTCAAGTTATTTCTCCTTTTTTGTGACTGTTCCATACACCTCATCCTATTTCAAATATTCACAGTCAGAAAATGGTGGATTCACAGAAATGCAGAAAAAGTGAGAAATAAAAAAGAATAACAATCTTTGCTGGCACACAAATTTGTCACAAACTTATAATCAAATATCAGATGTGACTTAGGGAGAATAGGTCCCTGTTACAAAGTAGTTAGATCAATAAAATGAGTCCTCACCAAAAGCTTTCAACAGTTATAAGAAAATTCAGATAGAAGGCTGATTCATAAAATTTTAGGCCATTCAACTTAAAGATTGAGTGGTTTTCCATTAAGATAAAAGAAGAAAGAGATCAAATAACTTCTAATAGTTTAAGATTAAGCTATATTCTGTTTAAATCCTATTAAAATGTAAAAGAAATAAAGACAGCAAAGGTTCTCACTGCTCATGAAGCTGTAAATATTTATTTTCTCTGAAAAATTCCGTGCAGTGTTAGATAAGTACTCCCTAACCAAAGAAAGCATTTTGCTCTCTCTTAAGAGCTGTCAGTGCCATACTGCACTCTTTAAATAAGAATTTCAGGTGAACTGTGATCAGTAAAGAACCTCTGTTGAAAACATTGCTGCCTAGTGTGGGCAACCAGACCTGCCCAAAAGCCAAAACCTTGAGTTACTCTGGCTGGTCTGGTAAGAAGGGCTAAGCCAGCTTGCCTGACCTTAGCTTCAGCTTCCATGCTTTGAGGTGGGTTTATTTTCTGCTGTGATATTTGTACAGCACTGAAATCATTCTTCCTGCATTGTTCAGCTCCAAAACCGAAGCATTCTCAAGCAGCACCAACTCCTCATGACCAAAACTTCCCCCTTCCCGAGATCTCTTCCCATGAGCCTTTCTTTTTGAAAAGCTTGCACGAAGTTTATCACTCTAATCTTGCTGTTTCTTTGATAAGAGGCTCTCACAATAAATTTTTCTTTAGCTTGATACAAACCTAATCTACATGGAGGTGCAGAAAAATCCTTCTAAGGGAGCAGGCATGAAGGACTAGGAAATTTAGTGGCTTGGCAGCAAAAATCCTAGAGTCATAGAATTCTTTATGTTGGAAAGTACTGTTAAGATCACTGTGTCAAACTGTAACCCAGCACTGGTAAGTCCACCACTAAAGCATATCACTAAGCACCATGTCTACATGTCTTTTAAATACCTCCAGGGATGGTGACACCACCACTTCACTCCAGCCCTGTTCCAATGCTTGACAACTTCTTTGGTGAAGAAATTTTTTCTGTTGTCAAATCTAAACCTTCCCTGGCACAACTTGAGGTCATTTCCTCTTGACCTTGTTACTTGTGAGAAGAGATCAACATCCAGCTTGCTACAGTTGTAGAGAGCGACAAGGTCTTCCCTCAACCTCCTTTTCTCTATACTAAATAATCACAGTTCTGTCAGCAGGTCCTCATAAGACTTGTGCTCTAAACCCTACACCAGCTTCATTGCTGGTCTTTGGACGTGCTCCAGCAGCTCAGTACCATGATATAGCTCAAAACAAATCCAAAGCTAAGCAGAGAGCTGAAAAATAAAGGAATTTTGTATCCCATATTTCATAACTTCAGTTCCTACATTGTTCCCAAAATAGATTTTTAGTAAAATCTGATCTGAATGCCTCACTGGATCCAAAACCTGTGTCTCACAGCATGAGACAGAAAAAAGAAAACAAAGAAACATGGCTATGCTGCAAGGAAGTTTGTTCCTGCCTTTGATCACAGTGAACTAATCAGAGTAAATTGTCAAAAATAGCTCATGTATGAGCATCTTACTACAAGGGATGAGGAGACTAAACACAAACACAAAAGAGAGCAAAGTGGAAATAAATGGTTCAATTTTTTTTTTTACTGGTTTTATTTTCTTTTAAAGCATGGCATTTTACCACCTACTGGAAAGAGACTTCTAGCCTGACCTAAGACTGGTAATCCTCTGTAATGAACGAGATGAACGCTGGATTCTGGCATAAACTTTATTTGCAGGGGGGGAGGTGGTCTGGGGCAGAGGGCAGCAGATTCTGGGTATGTGTATAGACTTAGCAAAAACAGTTAAAAAACACAGGGACAGCAGTACTCCCAGAGCTCCCAAAGCAGCAAAAGAAGGTGAGGAGACAAATGTGAGTTCCTGTCTACCATGCCTTTTTTCTCACATATTTGTTTTACTGTCTTTCCAAAACCAAAGTAAATTTGTTCATTTAAATTAAATAGTTATTTGTTCCAAACACAAAGAAAGGGTTTATGGAAATGCACTGCCTAATTTTCTCCAGACTGTCATCTTGGCTGTTCTCTAAATTCCCATAAAGAACAGTGGGCCCAACTCTGCCTTAAATAAATAAAGATGATGGCAATTCCTGTTAGAGGAATACTGCAAGGGGAAGTACATGTGTGCAAATCAGGTGCTTAGTGGCAGAATTTTAATGCTGTTTTGCACAAAAGTAAATGACAACATTACATTTTGTCACATACATTTTGTATATAAGCATGACAAAATGAGGAATTAAAGAACAGCAATTTCTCAATAGTGCTGGAACAATCTGTGATAATATCTCGGCATTATTTCTACCCTCCTGGTCCCAATGAAAACAAATCAATTTGAACATGATATATGGAGATAACAGTTATTTGCTGAAGCTAATGAGATGTGGTTGAATTGCACAGGAGGTGGATAGAGCCAGACATCTTCTAGCACCACGAACATTATCAGCATGCATTAGCTCCACACGCGCAGCTTTGCGTGAGAGAAGAGTGCCCTGCCTTACGAGATTGTTCTCTGGAGTGTGGACTGGCAAGGGAGGCGTCCTCCTGCTCTGCTCAGGAGGCTCAAACGTGTCAGCTGCCAGTTCTAGCTGCACGGACCTTGTTTTAGCATACACACATGGTCTGTTCAGTGCCTGCTTGCTTTCCTTGCTCTGCCTGCAAAGAGAAGACACAGTTATGCATCTCTCAGAGGGAACACAGAGGAGAGGATGGAGGAAGTCTCTTGAGGAATTTGTGGGACTTCGTGCAAGATGCCCTTTAGTACCCTGATTTGACTTCAAGCAGGCAGCAGTTGAGTGAGAGTAAAGTCTTCTTCTGAAGCCTGAAGGCTACAGTAGTTAGTGCATGCCATAATCACTTGTTTAACTGTCTCTGCTGAACTGCGTGTCAGTTATCTATAAAGTTAGTGGCAGCCTGCCTTTCTAAGTGGGTAGTTTGTCTAAGGTTTTTCCAAAGCCTTCTTAAGAATGTTCATGACAGTGAATATACTATATCAGGTTTTTAGTATTTGTGTAGCTTTGCATTTGCTCTGGATTCAATCTGAAGCATTCCTTCCTTTTAAAGAATTGAAAGTACTAAAATACATTAAAGACTGGCTTCCCTGTTTGTTTATTTTCTAGCTTACTGGGCCACAAAAGACAGCCAGGAGGAAGAGAAATAGAAATAACTTCAAACAGTATCTTCTCATTACTATAGGGAAAGCATAGCCCATTTATAGTTCCACAGACCACTTCCTTTTCTGCCTTTTAGTGCCTCTATTTCACAACAACTGATGTTCTGGAAATATAACATGAAGAGAAACTGAATCTAAATTCCATTTCTGCACTGATATGGTACCTGTTGAAGACAGTGACTGTTTCTATTTACTGTAGAAAAACTAAAATGAAATTTTATTTTAAAATACACCTTGCAAATTTATAATGCATTCTTCACAGAAAAGATTCCCATGTCTTCTGTTTGGGACAAGAAAAAAATGTACAGTAATAAGTGCCTGAGTGCTTTGCTTTTCTCATACACTTCACCCAGTAGGGAAAACCACCTTTGGAACAATAAATAGCTCATGATGAGCAGAACACAATTGCAAGCTTACTAAAAAAAAAAAAAAAAAAACCAAAAAAAACCCCAAACCCCTTAATTTGAAATAAAATAGCAGAAGAACTTGAAAAAAGAAAACAATCTAACAGAATCAAATAGAAGTCTAGAATATGTGGGAGGAAGGTAGGTGAAAGAAAGAAATGAAAGAAAAAAAATTACTGTGTAATCTGTAGACCTTTCAAATGCTCATTAAAAAAAATCTGTATTCCTAAGTAATTTTGCCTGATCTGCTACCATCTGAAAAGCAAAATAAGCTTCCTCATAACAATGTGAACATGTAGACACTGCTTGTTCACTTTACGTGCACAGAATTTGAAAAAATGTGTTTATGAATATTGAGAGTACAGAGAAATTTCACTTCTGTGGCAACTGAAATGACACTTGAGACATTTGCACTGAACACCAAAGCCAGGATAACATTACCTGATCTCAATATTGGCCTGGGGAAAACAGCTCATGAACGACAGGCACAGGGTATTACATTTAGGAAGGAAGAATTAAAACCGTACAGCTCCAGGGTGGGATTTAACAGTACTGCAGAAAAGACTCAAGAAATATGGTGGATCAGAACTGAACCTAATGGCTCACGAAAATACAGAACTAGGACTATAAATGGTAAATCCTGTGAAGCAAGCTCTGTTCTTTTCACCCTTAGTAAATCCTGAGAAGATCTACATTAAGATGTATAGCCATTAGAAAATTCAAGGCAAAGTAAACAAAATCAGCAGCCTGAAAAGTTGACTTTTGAGGAAACATTTAAAGAATCCAGGAGACTTAGCTCAAAGATAAGAAGATCAAAGGGGTCCTGGCAAGTCTTAAGGTATGTACCAGGCTACTCCAAAAGGCAGAAAGCACTCTATTTGTGGCAGTAGTAGCGGGTAGGACAAGAGGGAATGAAGTGGAAATGTAATAGCAGCAAGGAAGATTCAGGCCACACGATATTCAGTCACATATTTGTAGTGCCTGAGCAATAAAAAAAAGGTTTTTTTAAATTAGCTAGATCGGTGAGATGAAAGTATAATACTCCTATCTGCAAACAATGGGATGGACACACTGATTCCTTAGACATTTGTCAATAAGCAAAGTACTATATTCTTTTTCTTTGATTTTAACAACTCTCTGTCAAAATAGCCACAGCAACCTTTTATGAACTGCAGAAATGCTTTTAGCCTGCAATGTCCATCACAGGCTTACCAGCTAAAACATATTTGGCACCTACCTTTGAATAATTTTTTTTACACAGCATGTTATTGGATATATGAGGAAGTAGAGTCCATCAGGGTGTTCCAACAGCTTAATCAGAAGAAGTTTGATTAACTCCGTATCCCCTCAAAATTTAGCCTAAGTATGTATGCCAGTCCATATACTATGGTGTAGTCACGGTATTATGTAAAGCAAACACTCAGTTATACTCTTATACAAGCATGTAGAAATACTGAGAATTATTGACATATTTCCAGTAGTGCTTGCACTACTCATGGAATGTATTTCATTGGTAGTACTGAACATGAATAAAAATGTCCTGTTTCTGGGTTTGTTGAAGTTTTTTTATTTTATTTTACCAGGCATCCCTGAAAATATATATTCTGAAATTGTGCTGAATGCCTTTAAGGAGTACTTGCTGTTAACTGATAAGCGTTGTTTCAGCTTTAGTTTTTTTTTTTTATATATAAATTATAAAGAATATTTCTCTGCCTTCTTAGATAGCAACTCGTTCTGAGCAGTCTCTTCTCATAGGCTTAGCTTCATAGAAATAATTTTCTGTTGCTCTGTGCTGTTTGTAGCACCATGGTTTAAGGCTACTCCTTGGGGACAGAACTGTGACAGTGACAGTCCAGGACAACTCGCACAGCAACAGGAAATGTTTGGTACAATACAAGAGGATTTAAAGAACATGAAAAAAAGTTAAAGAAAAATAGAACCCCATGCACAGCAAGAGAAACAGAAACCTATACTGCCAGAAGAAAATTGCAATGTTAAAAAACAGAAGTGCAGCATAAAACAAGGAGGCAGAGAGTTTGATGCTCTGTAACCACAGCACATGTGCATTAGTAAAGTAATACCATGAGACCAGAATGCAGAAATTACATCCACTGTTCTACTGCAAGGTCAACACCTAATTTTGTGCATTCTCCAAATGCAGTTTCATAGGTGAGATAGGATGGCATTCAAGATAGAACACTGTAAGAACGAAACCCTGGTTAAAGATTGCTGTTACTAGGCACTCCATCTGCAGGGAGGATGTGTTGATAGACAGATAGCTGTGTATATTGCATCAATCCATAAGCCAAAAGAGTTATCTCAGTAAAGGTCATTTCAAACAAACACACTCCATTGCCACAGCCATATTGACTTTTGTGAACCAAAAATCATTTGAGAAGATGCAAATATCAAGATAGAGGAAAGGTTAACTTTTCTAGAAGTAAGCAATAAAGCACAAAAGCTGCACTAGCACATACAACTATTACTGGTGATTGTTTTTTCCTTGTCAAATGTATGGGCAGTTGCAAGGACAGAGGGTACTTTCCATGACTGTAAAGATGACTGTGCAATTTCAAGGGAAGAATCGTTTGACTGCTATCCTAAAAGAAATTAACACTGCAAGGATCATGGAAAGTAGATGCTCTTATTTTGAGGAGTGAAGTGTTGTGATAACGAGGAATAAATAAGACCTGCACCAGCCTTTCTGAGTCCAAGTCATTGCTATATCAATTTAGCTCAATATCAACATTCTCATTATTACAAAATAATTGTTAAATTTATTTTTAACTTATTCATATAGACTGTATCAGGAACTTTTTCAACAACACTATGAATCAAAGATGTACTTAGTCTCTTAAATACAGTAATATCTATTTGAATCTTCACAGTACAATTAAATCTCCATATTACATACTCAGAGGCCAGTAGGTCAGTCCCATGGAGTGCTCTTCTTGACCTCAATGTAAAGGTACTAGACTACTTAAACCAGTACCATTGTATGCTAGAACAGACAAATTAGTAGATGAATGAAGCAAGAGCAGGGAGGCAAAAAGCACTAAATGAGGACAACTATGCCAAACTCCATTCATGATTGTAGCTGATACTACCCAGGGAAAAGGGTTGCAGATCAACCCATCATGCACAGCCAGAAGGACCTGGAAGGGTCTCCAAAAAAGATGGAGGACTTTCAAAGAGAAACACCTAAAACCGTGGCTTTAAAGTAACAATATTTTACTACATTAGGCTGGACAATTGTCATATTACAATTCATTGCTGTATTTACCATTATCAGGTCAGGAACTAAAGAAACTACTTTAGTTGTGGAAACCAGTATCACAGCTTAATGTAGCTGTCACATTAATGGACAACAAAGTGCACAGGATGAGTAGTTGCAGCTAGAAAGGGATGCATAGAATAATACTAAAGGCCGTGGGTTTATTAGCAGCTCAGGAGTGGTTAATTACAGATGATAATGCAAACTTAGGAGATGGTCAAAACCCATTTGAGGAGTACCAAAAAGCATACTGTCACAACTAAAACATCACTACTGATACAAGACAAGAAAAAGAAAATATTGGTTGCGATAACTTTAAATACTATTGATAATTCAGTATCACTTGAACCATTACTTAACAATCAATACCTACAAGTTCTTCTCAGCTAAAACTGATTGATATCACAGACTTTAGATAATCTAGAGATAAATGTCAGGTTCAGTGACAAAATAAAAAGAAAATGTGCAATGAGACTTTTTACACACAACTTTTTACATTTACATATTTCTACAATCAGAACATAGTGGTATAAGATGTGAAATATAAGATATGCTAAATTTAACAATGTGGCTTTTTGGCATTAAGCCTATGCTTTCTTAAATCTATGTCATTCACCAAGTCTTATACCATAACAGCTGTCTGTCTTGCCAGGATTTTCTGTTTTCTTAAGCACTAAATTATACATTAACTTATTAAATTGATCCGTTTTTTCAAGTATTTTATAAAATAACTCTTCAGTAACACTGAGTAGCTCAGCAAAGAACTTTTCACTTTAACTATTGCACAAATTAATCTGAAAACAAAAATTTCCAAAACATGAACTGTTCCTCTTTTCCTCCCTCCTTATGGGTACAAACACTTAGATTTTTAGCATCGAGTTTGTTTCTGCACATATAATTTTATTGTCTGTAAACAGTGTCAGATGTATACAGCTTCACCATCATCCATGATAGTAGCATAACATGGTTTATCAGTGATAGCAGATGAGGAAAAAAGTTCCAGAATAGCATTTTAAAGTGTAAAAATAAGAGCCTTATGGATGCTTTGACGTTAACACCCCTTTCAGACTGATGGGATCTGTCCACACCTTTCTCAGCCCTGATCTCCTTCTCCATGGGCAAATATAAGTGTCTTGAACCTGAGAAGTTATGCTGCACAATGTGAGCAGGATCTTTCTCACAGAGCTGGGGTATGTGTGTGGTGTTCAAGTTTAAAAGTATTTTCATTATTCTAAAGAAACCTCTTAGCACAAGGTCAAATGCACACACATACTCTGTCCCAGGGCCCAGATAAAAGCTGGGGGAAAAAAAGCTTATTGGAGTTCTCAGTCAGCATCTTAGGATGCCCATTCAGAACAAAAGCTTCTTTTGTAGCTTATGACATTAAACGATTTAGTCAAAAGTCTCTAAATTCAAGGTTTCTCTCATTGGTTACAGGACTGCTACCTCCTGCACAAACTTTTACACATACTGACTCTGTTGGACTGTCTCAAAGTTGTTAGGGAAGAATCATTCCTGTAGTAAATTCCTTACTGAAAATGGAAGAAAGAAAATGGATAAGGTTAGTTGTTAAAGTCATAGTAGCTTGTCAGTAATGGAGAATTAGCCTCAGTGCTTCTAAGCTGAGTAAATACTGATACAAAACTTGCAACATTCTATGATTCAATAGCAAATTTAAACAAGTTTTTCAAGCTCTCTAGGGCAGTGCAGCCCTTTCTGCATCACTAAGAAAGCTACTGGACAAGTGCCACTCAGTTCCAACTCTACTATAATTATTGATCTATGTAAATGACAGTGAAAGCTGAATATTGTTTATGTCTGCTTACAAAAGCAGGATGAAAATAAAGAGAAATTATACAGAGAAACATCAGCTCCAGTCCACTTCCCTGAATTTGAGGTGTCACTCCTTTCTACAGGTTAAGACGAAGTTTTTTGGTCGTAATTTACCTAACATTCTCTGTGGACATAATCTGGGGGGTTTTGTTCCACTGAAGCCCTTTCCAACCAAGGTATTTAATTTCTCATGCAAATTTCAACAATTTTTCTGTAAATTATGGAAATGAGTCAGAAGATACATGACAACTGGTATCCAAACAAGTGACAATATACCAGGAGTCTTTTGTATCTCCAGCAACTAAACACATCTCTCTTGTAATGCTTTGGCAATGAAATAAGGAGCTCTGTGCAACATGCCCTACCAAACAAACAGAAGTCAGTTTGAATTGAACTAAAACAATGATTTCCATACTTTTCTACTACTTCAGCGAAGTTTTAAAACGTCTCAATAATATAGGATTTAACTTGTGAAGATAAATAACAAAAAGGGAGTTACACATCCTCAACAGTATTTGCAGCAGAATTTGCATACAAAGTCCACAGAAGTTAAACCACAGTGAATATAGAAGAATTATTCCATGAATTAAACCTTTAAAGCAGGTCATATGAATCATAGTTTTTTCCAGTGGACAAAAATCCACTGATTATTGACCTGCTTCAGAGATTATTTTAAGGGTAGCTGAAGGCAATTAAGTTAAACACTGATAACTGAAGGATCACAGATACCAGAATGGGCTCAGGCAATAGTGCAGGAGGAAAAAAAAAAAAAAAATAGCCAAGATATCACCCTCAAGGTTTATCATTTGAAATTCTGTCTTCTGCTGGGGCTGGAGCAAATAACAGCCCTAAATTACTGAAGAATTCAGTGAGTGAAGAAGTCTCTCCCTGTTTCCTTGCATAAAAAATGATTTCATCAAAGGAACATGAAAATGGCCATAGATGGCAATACCCAAGGTTCACCTATGCAAGAGTCCTGTCTCCAACAGGGACAGTAGTAGCAGTAATGTGGGAATGAATATAGAAATAAGAGAACTACACAATACATTTCTCCTGGCACGTCTTCCCAGCTTCCTACAGTCTGCAGCCAAAATAGAGACAGTAGCTCTTCTCCAAAACAGGGAATCTCTCTTTCATTTGTTCTTGGGTTTGCATCTTTTTTCATGAAGATGAGAGCAGCAGAGTCTGTTGCAGACCTCTAAAAGGAGGAAAGAACCTTCCCCTGTGTCAGAAACTACTCAGCCTGGCCCTGGGAGAGAAATGCCCACGGGTGGAGAGACCACTGGGAAGGGTAGACAAAAGCAGGGCTACAGAGGTGATAGGTCCCTCTTCATGGACACAAGAAGGAACTGAATAATGTTCACAGAAGCTCAGCAACCTACTGTACTGACTGAAACCAAACCAAAAAGGAAGGATTTACACCACAGAAGCAGAAGAAAGCAAGCTGTATATTGAATTTGTGTATTCTGACCCAGTCACTTCAAGCATCCTCTAATTTTTTTTTTTAATCTAGCTTAAATTTCAACAAAATCTTGCTTTATTTTACTTTTAAAATATTTTGTCTCTTTGGGGGGAATCTCATTACAGTTCAAGGCTCTAGACATGCTTGCCTAAAAGTAAAGTCAAAATAGGAGCCAGGTGCAATCCTCAAAGGGGCTTTACTATACCTTTCATCATCTTTTCTCAGATGTTTTATCAAGGCTTTCTCAATAAAGTAAAATCCCATAGGCCTGAATGAAAGCACTGTAGAAGTCTTAAAGTTTGTCATATCTGTTTATTTAAAGTCTCAGTACTAGTCTTTCATTACCATAGATATTTCATAGAATTAGACCAAATAAATCAATGAACAGGCACAAGAACACTGAATAGGAAAGTATTCTGCATTTTAAAAGACTTTTAAGTGTTCAAATTTTATTATCTAAATTAAAATGTTATTTCCCTCAAATTATATTAATGATTCCAAGTTCATAACAGAAAACTTGTATCAAGGCTGGAGACTGTTAAAGAATTCCATAATCTTTCTAAATCATTCTGCCCAATGCAATTAAAAGTTTTTACACTTTTAACACCACAGTGTCTGTTTAAAATATTATTCTGGTAGAAAATTAAACCCTAAATTACAATATACTTTCATTTTTATGAGGAAAAACATATTGAATAAATTTACTTGAACCATCAGAGGACAAGATGTACTGTATTTAAGGAAATTAATTTCAATGCACTGGAGAACTAAAATCAATAGACACTCACAGCAACACTACCCTGCCAGTGATAAATAAGTGACAGCTATTGTTAAGATAGTGGAATTTAGGAATTACCAATAAGATCTCAGTAGAAGTTTGCAGGTTCCATCATTTGTTAATAGAAATTATGTGTACACTTTAATAACATATATTCATTAATCTGACAGGTTTATTGTGAATATAGAACAGGGAAAAATTACAGGGAAAAAAACAGGGAACACATACAGGCCCTATTTACTTTCAAGGCTGCGGCTGAAGATCAGCTGGTGAATAATGAAACCTGCACTGCCAACCATGCCATTTGTTTTCATTTATTTTACTGACAAAGTAAGACAAAAAAACCCAATCAGTTATTAAGTTTCTTCTAGTATTCATTCCAACTGCTTTGCCATTTTGAAAGAGTATCTCACCAGGAGCATATGTAACCAGTGTTATGTGGACTTTACTGACTCTGTGGCTTTTCAAAAACACTTATAGATGTTGGGTTTAATTCAAGAAATCCTGCAATGTTCAGTGCCTACTTCTCCGAGACAGAAAAGTAAGGGTGAAAATTGATTTCTTAAATTGCATATGTGAACACCTTTGTTATGTTCTTAGCCACTGCAACTTCAAATGGCTTAAATTTTGTCACCTTTCTACACCTTAGTAATATAGCACTTCTACTGTTATAATATGACAGGCTACCTTTTAACTTCTTAACAGCCAACAATCTTTATGGGCTGAAACCACCCCATTTCCACAGCAAATACTCTGGAACAAGAAAGCTGCCACAGCAGCTGTGGCATTGGTTGGCATGGCTCCTTTCCTAACCTCCTACTGTTCCAGGGCACCAGGACTTCCACTGCCCACCAATGAGGTCTTGCTGGGTGTATTGACACTGTTGGATAACTGCTTAGCCCAAGTCCACAGCAAGGTTCTAGTCTCCCAGAGGTCTCTTCCTATAGGTGTTGCTTTTCCCCCAGAGTCTTTTTGCAGTGACCAATCTTGTTTCATCTCAGGTAAAAATAGTCCAAGGTGCAGTTCTGGAGACAATACATTTTAGGGATCACACCCAAATAGTAGCATGAGTGAGCTTGGATCAGGTTTGGGTCTCTTTGCTCTATACAGTTAGACCAAATGTGGTTGGGACTTCATGCACTCAACCTCCACCACATGTACTAGATAATGCAACATATGCCCTCAGGCATATAATCATAAAACAAAGCTCTGCAAGGCTACAAAACTGCCCTTGCTGCAAATGTAAAAATTAATTAACTCACATATACAGTGTCAAGAGGAAACACAGGGCTGACTGCTGTGCTGTGGAGACATGGCCAGTCTGCTCTGAAGGGACAAGATCTGAGCAGTGTGGACACAAGACAACCTGTACTTCTAAGGCCTCAGAGCTGGGGATCAATCCTTGGAATAAATGCATTCAGGAGCAAAGCTACACCCTTAAAACACAGCAGTCCATAACCTCCCACTGGTGTCAGCAATACATAACAGTGGTTTCCCTTGGCAGAGAGAACAGCCTTCTGCTGCTGGCATCTTCCTAAGCCACTCAGTATACCCAAAGTGACAGCAGCAGATAGGGAGATCTTGTTTACAGCTTGGTCATCATTGTACAGCTATAACTGGCTTTACATTGTGTACAACAAAAATGGATTTCAATGTAGTATCTGTGTATATGATAATTCAATCAATGATTTACTGATTATAAGTTACTCTTCTTCAAGACTGTTGCATCTTTCAGCCACTGAGATAGATGTACACAGTGGGAGAATTCAGATTGCATGAGAAGACATAAATCAGAAATTCCATAACTTTTTTGGCTCAACAGCCAAAAAATATTTTTAACTTTTTACAGGGCAATTTACAGGTAGGTTTTATGACTGTCTTCAGTTAAATGTGGGCTTTAATTCAGGGTTTTTTTCAGGATATGCACAGTCCATCCTCACACAAGTATTCAACTAACTGTATAAAAACTTGCACACATAGAAAACATGTATACAGCTACTTTCGTTCCACACATATACAGTGGCTTCCCAATTTTATTTTGGGAAACTATTTATTCTGGTGATAAAGTAATGGAGACTGGAAGTTATACAAAGAGTAATCCATACTTAAGAAATAATGATAAACTACTATTTTGCTCTTACATTGAGTTTTCTGATCTCTATAGTGCATCTTGGTCATTCACTCAAACCTACACAGATCAATGATGCCAAGGTCAAATTTTCTCATTCTGTAATGTTTAGCCAGCTCATTAGTACTGGGAACTCAGAAAAATGAAGTAATGAGCACTCTCTGTTATTCCTTCTGGGATCACTGGGACGTGACTGCATTTTGAAAACCTGTTCTGAGAAACTGCTGTTCTGATTAACCTGGTGAAATTGTGAGGTGAGAGACATGTGGAAAATGACTTTCTGAAAAGATCCAGACTCAGAAAAACATTTCTGTTTGTTTCAGGGAGGTTGGTTGTTTTACTTAGAACAAAACTGTGAAACTTACCAAGGTCTAGGTAGATGCCTGGAACAAATGAGTTGAGAAAAAACATAAGAATAACACATCCCAGCACAGTGAGGCATTTGATGAGAAGAATTTTGTCTGTTATTTTGTGCTGTAGACAGGGAGAGAAAATTTATATTAAACAAGGAGCTATTATACATAGAGTTCACAAAAGCATGTGTGCAGCACAAACTCCTTTTCCTGTATTCTATATCCCTCTTCAGCATAAAAGACAGAAATATTTCATTCATACCCATAAAAAACATGAATATGTGGCCCAGTGTGACCTAAGAGATACAAGTAGCTAACATCTGCTGCATATATTCAGCTGTGTCCAGCTACCTCCATCACAACTTCATTTCAGTAGAAGGTTTAAATGCAGTTCCTGCTAGAGGGAGGGCACTCTGGGAACTCTGTGGCTTCACAGCCTTGGACAAAATCACCTTTTTTTCCACATATTCATTGAAAACCTATAAAATCACCTAGCAGTCAGATCTTTCATGCCTCCTGTATAACTCTCGTGGACATGCCAGGACCATAACCTTTATGCAGCTTCTATACCCTCATGCCCACCTCCTGCAACCCTGTGCTGATCTCCCCATGCTCTTAGCCTCAGACCCAGTGCTCTTCATTGTGACTCTTCTCTGCTCTGATCTCACTCTTGCCACCAAACCAGGAATTGCTTTCACCCAGCCTGAGTCCCTCTCTTCTTTCACATAGTTTAAAGCGCTGCTAAAACACAAGTAGAAAGATTGTCTTTTATATAACACCTTGAACACAGTGTAAGAAAAAAAAGTAAAAAGAAATAAGAAATCCTGTTGGTTGTGGTCTATTTTAGTGTGACACAAGGCAGTGATGTCCAAGTCAAGAACTTGAACTCCCAAACACAGGTCTGGGTTCATTAGTGGTGCCAGTGAGGTGGAGAGAATTTGACATTTAGACAACTAAATTTAGGTGAAATTAATCTCACTACAGACTTTTTATCTCATTAGACTCAGCTTCAGCATGAGGACCTACGTAGCATTAATATGTGCACAGCAAACAGATTTATCCAAGTGGTTTATCCCTATTTGAATAATAAAGAAGGAATGTCACAGACAGTGTAGTAAATTAGAGCTGGTATTTGGTGCAGCAACAGGAGTGTATCCTGTCATCATGCAGCATGGTTTATAAGCAACCTATAGTTGAGTCTTCTTCTGAGTCTTTCTGGCCATAGATTAAAAATTAAAGGAAACACTGTTGATCCTTTAAATTATATTTTTCTGAGGAACAAAAGTATAAAACCTAACTAGCCTCACTATATGTTTCAGTAACCTTATCCCACTGAGAAGCCAGCCAACCTGCCTGCCAGCTTTTCGGCTATCATGTGAGTTATTAAATTTGCATTAGATTCAGAGCATTCTACCTGTATAAGAGCACGGACCTGCTTACATGGGTACAGAGAAAAACTACCATCTACTTACTTTTTTCTGGAGTTCCTGAATATTTGTTTCCCAGTTTTTATCTTCTTGTGAAATTTGCCTGAAAGAAAATTACATCTGCTTTTTTCCAGAGTGAAATTAGAGCTCTGCAAGAGTGTTAAAATAAATCCCTCTCATCACAAATAGATCACCTTTTCCCCCACGTGGAATAACACATAACACAAAGGAGTCGTGACCACCTTGCAGCCAGCAGCAAAATTTCCATGAGCATTCACTTAAGACTCCACTTTTCTAACCTGCTCTGCTAACACACAAACTCTATTGTTCATGAAGAGTGCCACAAGCTTGGAAGTATACTCACACTCCTCCAGAGTATGGACCTTGATATAGGATCTGGCTATGTGCAATATGCAGTTCCCTTAATAGGTTCAGAAATTTATGTATGCCCTGCTGTGATAAAACCAAGGTCATGGGCTAACATCAAGTTAGAACACATATATTTTACAATTGCATCTTATAATTAAGTTTTTAGGATCTGAATAACTTCATCATGTTATCTGCATAGTCAGCCCTCCAGCAAAAAATCTTGGGATATGCAGTTCAGAAGCACTGTTGTTAACGCTAATTAATTCTTACATTGCTGTAAATATACTGTGCTGGAGGAATCCTGATTTTCAGATTAAATATACAATTTTTATTTATACTTCAGAAATGTCTTCTTTAGAGTGCAGTATAGTGTAATAATCTGTATAATCTTTTAGAAAAAAAGTTATTTTAACAGCCTTTTTTTGTCTTTAAGTATTGATACTGTCTCTCCATCAAAAGTGCACAAGATCAGCAAAAAATTATATAAACAAAAATCATTCTATTACTGGAATAATTTAAGAAATCGTATTTTCATATTCTTGCTCATACTGCCTATTTAAAATGTTTATTAATGAAAATTAATTATTTCTGTTTTGCATTATTCAATTCACTTTCAGAGTATTTATCACTGCTATTCAGTCATCAAATTCCATAGCATAACAGCTGGTTTTGTGGGAATGTAAACAAAATAAAATTAGCATTTTTGTTAGTCCTACTTTACATAAACTTCTTTTCTGTAGATAAACTGTTAATTATGTCTGCACTCAGGTTCACACTGAAGATTTGATTATTAAATAATTTCAATACAGCAATTCACTGGTGAGATTTTTCAAACTCAACAGTTAATGAAATTCACACTTGAATTTTTCTCGAAAAGAAAAAAGAAAATATAGCATTTTACTATATTGAAGCCACTATTGCAAGGAAAAGTGTAATGATGTGTTTGTGATCTTTTTAAAACAAAAACTACCTGAAAATTCTAGGGTCTTTAAATTTGGGTCATATTGATTTGTACTTTCCAGGCCTTACACATGAGTTTTGTCCTAAAATACTTTGTGTTTTACTGAGGCTGATGGTGACTCTTCATATTTGTGCCAACACCATCTGATCAAGAAACAACTAAGAACATAGGGCTCGTCTCAGTGAAGATCCCTGAAAGCCTTCACTTTCATCTCTGCCTAAAATTACTATATAGGAGCCCTTGGCTGGTTGAAGCAACCAGAAAAATTACCCCTGATGTTAGCAAAGCCTTGCTATCATTCCTGGCTGTAGACTGAGCAGCAGGAGCTCCCCAGCAGCCCAACAAACTGCTTGTGCCTTCAGCTTGTCCCTGCCAGGGGTCGAACCAGGGTGGGACATGCTTGTCCCTGCTCACCTGTGAAATGTCCTTAGCTTCGTCCTCAGGAGCATCTCCAGAGTTAGCACCTTCTGCATCAAGAGGCACTTCACAGCAGTCTCCTCTCTGCTGGCTGGGTTAATGCGCTGTGCAGTCAGTCTCCAAACGTAGATCTCATGTTTCAGCTCTATGAAGAAGCAAAATGGCTTATCTTAGAGCAGGTACCATGTATATGAAACCAGAGACAAGAAAAATGTCTGTAATATGCCCTGGCCTCAAAGCTGTTAAAGTTATTCGAGTGGTTTCCCAACAGTTTTATACCTAGGAAGCTGTTTTTACCAATCATTTTGCAGAGCTGAAGGTAACAAAAAATAAATAGAAAATCTTCAAAATTTTAAATAATCTCAAATCCCTTTCCAAAAAAAATGAAGCATTGTCTTCAAATGCTTGCAAATGCCTTCCACAAGCTTTAGTGCTAAAATTGTAGCACATTCATTTCTCATCACAAAGGAAACTGCCAACATACATTATTTTAGTGCCAACAAGATACTAAAGACTTTGTAGTCAGGAATTACAGCAAATTCTACTTTACTGTAATCAAAACGGACAACATGTTGCCACACCCTCTATGTTCATACGAGCAATTTTATCAATGTAATGAAAAACAAGTTTAGTGCTATCTTATGGAATATTGTTTAATGATATTTTAAAGGTTTCCTAAGAAAAATTAATTCTTAGCCACTGAAAAATTCCATAAACATAGCTACAATCACATGTATGCTGACCTGACTGATAGCTGATCCTCTGTGAAATTCAGACTGATTGACATTCGAAATCAGCCTTCAACACTTTGATTTCTTTGTTTTTTCCAGTATTGTCAAGGCCTTGGAAAATGACTGAAAAGCATGTGCTGCTGTTCTGAAAGGGCCTTGGCCTGGACATACCAAAAAAAAATAAAACCCACAACAACACTTTGCATTTCCCAGGAAATCGCTAAAGAAATAAAAGCAGAATATTCATTCAGAAATCGTCTCTGCAAATATTTCCTGATGAACCAATAGGATGTTTCCTCACCCTTCTTTTCTGTCCTACTTAAATTTCATGTCGTTGAAGACAATGTGTCAAGAATTCAAGGCTTAGTATCTTACAAGCCCAGTTCAATCAGGAAATTGTTCCTAAAAATATGGATGCAAAAATCATTGCACCATGTATACAAACTATATGCATTATTTATAAAATAAATAAATAATATAATAACATAAGAGATATTTAAACACATTTTGATGTAGGCATTGATATTAACGTTTACTACTGCCAGTCCCTAGTGTTTCATGGTATCTATTCTCAGAAAGCATTCTAAACATGTTTAATTCCCCTTTTCATTTGTGACCAAGTATTTATATAGATAAATGACTGAATCATGTAAAAATTGACTGTAAGGAGAAATTAGACTTGATAGAACTCCAACATTTAAGAGTGAAAGTAAGCAAGTCCAGAGCCTGTATTCAGAATAAAAGGGATCTGAACAACACTTGACTCACATTTTATACGATTCATGTCTCTAGATGAGCACCCCTCGAAATGGAAATCTTTGCCTAAGCTTTACAATGCAGGACCAGAAATGTAAATCCACAGTATCTAAATCCCAAGGACTACCTCAGGTTATTAAACCACTAGCGCTCAGCTAAAGCTTTTCTTCCAAGAAAGGATTCATACCTGAATGACAGATATCAAAGAGGTGCAGAATCTACTGTTTTACTTTGTAATATATTTGATGATTCTTGCCAAGAGCACACTCTGACACTAAATTATGTTAAAACATGGATAGGTCCTGCTTATCAAAGGGTCCACATGACTTTGTGTAGAGACCCTGTCCTGGCCATCATTTAATTTTCCATCAACATTTTTGACACACACAAGTACATCAGCAGTGATTTTCCATTCTCTTTGAGAATATAAACTAGGAAGTGACAGAATTTTAGACCACAGCCAATCTTCATTTCCCCACAGGGAAAAAAAGAAAAAAAGAAAAAAAAGAAAACACCGAAAAAAACCCCACCTCTCTTAGAGGACTAGGGTGGCTGGGAGTTGTGCAAAATCCCCATATTTTGAACTTCAGAAGTGGTGACATTTTTTTCAAGATGGCAAGATTAAATTTTAAATCTCTTCATTTGCAAATTCATTTTCACATAAATTTTGAAAGAAATTAGTGACCACATGTTTGGGATCTGCTTCAGCTCCATAGTTTCTGATCAACGGGGCAACAAGCTCTTTCAATTGGCCACTTCCTTCTTATAACATCTAACCTGAAACTGCTCTGAAATCATGAGCTGGGGAACTGTTCCTTCCTTCCCATACAGATAAGCAAGGCTAGATGGAGAAAAGTTGGAACATGGCTTTCTTGTACATTCTGCCGTGCAACTTCCCAGGCAAAATTATTTTTTCTTTGAAAAAGTTTTCTGAGCCCTTTGGGGTAAAAGAAATACTTCTATGATCCTACATGCTGCCCTAAAATGAACAAGATAGAAACTTTAGTATTCAATTTAAGCAAGGAAAAGGAGAAAACCCTCTCAGTAGGTGAATGGTCTTTTCTGTACTGCTTTCACATGCAATTTTCAAGTCAGTTGTACTGGCTTTGAAACTTTCTCATCATTTCAAGAGAGAGTGGGGTTTTGTCTTTTTCTCTGGCAAAATCTCATGAAACACCACCATCCAGTATGCTATCCTGCTTTCTGGTAGCTTGTCTTTGCTGCCATACTTTTCTGATCATGTCCATTTATCCTGCCATAGCATTTTCACCCAACCTTTCCAAATGAAATTTCACCAAGGGCTTTGCTGATGGAGGACAGTTGAATCTTTCATCATGTAATCAAGACATAGATCCCCAGCAGGTATTTTGATGCAACAAATCTTTTTTTTCTCTCCTTCAAAAAGCAACAGCTAGCATTGTTGTATCTATGCCACAAACAAACCCACAGAGTTTCTCCCATTTCGGGTCTGCCAACCCATTTCAGCAGCAACCCCTAGAGAAACATCTATCCTCTAGGGGAAATGCATGTTTAGGAACATCTGAAATTATATTTTATGATATACGATGTTACACATGGAATAAGGGCTTAATGCAACTGGAGGGTCTCATCAATCACTTCAAAATTATGGCTAAGGTAGCACAAGGGCAGCATTTGGCTGCCCCTGAATGGGAAGGTCTCACACCTCATTTCCCTGTGTCCACAAGTTCATGTCCTCTCCTCAGATGGGATCTAATGGTCATGTTACATCAGGGAAAGCTCACACCACCCACTCATCCAACAACATCCAATCTGCAGGGGCTTTGCAGGGTTATCTGCATGGTGGATCAGCCTACTAATTAATTTTTCCTACAGCTGCTAAGGTCTATTACTAATAATTGAAATGGTGCTTGTGTGTGGCATGAACCTTTCATGGCAGTTTATCATTAAATTAACTGAACAGCTAAATTAACTTATAAATGCAACTATATTAGCAGTAGTTGAAGTGACAGAAGCAAAACAAAGTTTGGTATGCAGTGATCTGAAGTAAAAGATGACAGGAGAGCTATAGCTCAGTCAGGGAACTGAGCCTGTTATGATACTAGAATCTTTGTGAACGTGGTACGTTCATAAAGCCCACAAGGCACCACAGCAATATAACTGGAATTACTATTCCACAAAAAAATTTTTTTCTTTTTTTTTTTTTTTCCCCAGAAAGTCCATTTTTAATAAGAAAATAATAATTTTTGGCTTAGTTCTAGGATCAAATAAAGGATCAACAAACATGTAAATCCTGTGCTGCTAATGTGTTCTGATTCTGCATTTTTCATATTCTGGTTTCTATTTATCATATTTTACCATGGAGACCACAGATATGACATTCTGGACCCACTGAATTTAATGGAGTTTTAGCTACTGACCCGAGCTGTGACATTTTAGAAAACATTTTCTGCATTTTAGAAAATGTTCGATTTCATTTTAAAAGGCATATTCTTCCAGCAAACTGACATTAATAGTTAGATTGATTTTCACTTAGAGTAATTACACATTCCCTCCCACCTGACTGCCAATGACAAAGAAGACATCCTCACAAACTGAGTGCAATTAATTCCCCATCTCAGAATCTGAAAAGGCCAGTCTTGTTAATTGAAGACACTCAGAAAAGCATGACCAACCTTGATGAGATGATAAGAATTATCATAAAACGGCAATTTTTAACTTGCAAGTGCACTAAATCCATTAACTACCTTTTTGCAAGTGACACAAGTGTGCACTGCTGGGCTGTGACTAACGACGTCCAAAACACATTCCTCTGAATGCGATGGGTTATTTTCTCCACATGCTATTGTAGCTGAGCTATTTTCAGTAAAATAATTCTTTTTCTTAGTCGGCTTCTTAGAACAAGAATACTCCTCTTTAAATGTCAACTAAAAAACAAATTAAGCACTACGAATTATAGTTTAATCTAGTACCAGTAATATCTATAACTTCTAGTAATTTTTTAAATCCCTGATATTATGTAGTTAATCCTTTAAGCATTATTAAACAGTGAGTATCATCTCCATTTTAAAAGCACAGAAACTAAGTCAGAAAGGTGAAACCTAAGAGTAGAAAGAATTCACCTCAAGTGATATTTGACCTCAACAACTCATGCCTCCCTCCTAGAGGTGGTGCCTCTCAACAGGACACAAGTATAAGTCTCTAATTCTGAAATTTTTTCTATTTTTATTCTAATGCCTGAAATGTTCTTATTTTTATACTTCTGAGTAGTCCAGTGTATCAAAAGCAGATAAAGATAAGCAGAGGCATAAACATTGTAGGGTCTTCAGAGCTGCAACAGGACACACTTTGTCTTATTCAGCTAAATATTTGCAAAGGAATGCAAGAAGTCTGCAAAATGCTGCATAAAGTAACACAGAGCATTCATAGAAGCATTTCAACTCGAAATCAACATCTGGGATCCTATTGGGGCACTGAGGCAGCTAATGCCATTTTGGCTGCCCAGTGCAGGATTGCATCCATGGCACAGGATTTGTAGGACATCCTCGTCCCTGCAGTAAAGCAGCTGGACCCCAGGCAGAAAACTGCAAAGCTCAGAGGACGCCACACACCTAAGACACCTCCCAGGAGTCTTCAGGGCAAGCCAGGGTAGGCTGCAGCAGCCCCAGGAGTTAGGCTGTTCAGGAAGCTACAAAGCAGCAAGTACCCTTCTTCTTCAAAACCTAACTAGCATTTTTCCTCACTGTGGTTTGGGTTTCCCTCTGTAGCTTTAGCTGCTGAAAGAGCCTGCAAGCCTTTCCATGCATTTTATAAGGGAATAGTCAACGCAATGCCTCTTTGACAGTTACATAACACTTGGAGTAATCTGCAGATACTAAAGAGGGTCAGATCTCTTATAACATTCCAGAATGGTTGATACGGATTACATTGTTCCTCCATCAGTTTGTCGTGGAGCAGGGGATGGGTTCTCTCTCTGGTGATATGGGCCCTGTTTCCACCTCTGGGTAAGTCAGATTTAGTGCCACAAAGTTCTTTCAGTCTCTGTGGCTTTGTTTCTTAGTTTCCTCTATTACAACTCCCCATCTTTTAAAAGCAGGAATCTGACTATAGTTAGCTTTCATGTGTGCTCCTTAGCACTTGTCTAATGTGATCACAATACTCTGTTCTGTTACACTGAGAATGGCACAGGGACATGGGAAGTAGAGAGTCAAGTATTCTGAGCATTCACTTATCTAAAATTCCAGTGTAGTTTATTTCAGAAAATTTTCACCAGATTTGAAATCTAGAAAAATAATTCTGGTTTATTCACTATAAGAAAGTTTTAAACAAGACTGCCTGACTCACAATGAAAAACAATTTAGCCAGTGCATTCCATTAAAGCACTAGTCTCACAATTAAAAAACAAATCTCTGTTCATTTCACTATCCTTTTGTCAAAAGTGAATAGATATATTCTAATCATAAAACATTTTATACAAAATATAGCTACTGATGAGGTTCTTTCAACACCAGGAGAAAAAGGAAACAGAAAAGAAAAAAAAAAGAAAAAAAAATGGGGGCAAAAAAAATGTGGCAAGCAACTACTTAAAAATGGTATCCTGAAGTCCTAACAAAAAAAAAGAAACATGAAAAAAACACAGCCTGAAGAGGACAACTCTAATATCCAAAAGACAGTGCTTCATCTAATGGTTTTAACAGGACAAAATGAAGAGCAAAATAATGGAGCACACTTCAGGCTCATCACATATTTTAGCAGCTGGTTTAAATTTAAAAATGGTGACTAGTAAGTTCAGCTCATTTTGGTAAATAAAAATGGCAGGAATAATTTAAAAATCTGTTAAGGTTACACTTATATTTGAAACACCATCACAGTAAAAACTCTCTGCAGCAGATAGATACAGAGCATGTGTTAAATTAAGCTAAATTATTCTCTTAAGCCCTGTATACCAGGAAAATCCAAAGAGCCTCAGAGCCAGAGTAAAGCTTCATTGTCATAGCTTCACCAAAACACCTTTAACAAAAAGACCAGGTCTTGCCAACCAGTGTGTATCTGTACAATCATTTCATGATAAATAAAAATCAAGGGGGAGAAAGGCTGTAAAAAGAAACAAGAGATATCACTTCCCAAGTCTTTACCTCCCATTAGTGATTTTTTGTACTGATTCCTTCTATGAAAAATGTGCATAATAAATTGTGAAGTGCTGCTGTATTGATTCAAAACACCGCTATATTTTACTTTCTTTCTGCATAAGTCAGGTAAAATAATATTACAGCCTGCCTTCTTGTGATGGCTATGTTATCAATGCACTAAGCAAATACTATGAGATTGTCATATTTCTCCTACTCTGCAATGTCAGAATACTATCTTTATCAGCTGAAAACAAGAAAAAGCAGATTGACATTTTCTTCTTTCCAAGGGGAATATTCCAACAACTTTGCAGTACAAAGGACATATACAGGATTTAAAAAAAAAAAAAAAAAAGACCTAAAATGTTTAAAAATACAAAAATCCTGAATCTGTGTCAATAACTACACTTATTTTCACTCCTGATCATTAGAAGAGTTGTTGAAGGTGCAAATAATAAATCACAGATATTTTCTTACTATTTTCAAACATAAAACCATGACCCTGGTGGATCCTGATATATTATTTTAAAAGGAGTATACACAAAGTCTTCAGGGACCTTGAGACTAAAAGTCTTACATTTCCCTAAAATATATCCCAATATAATTAATTGAAAACTGCATCTTTCCATTTAGCATGTTTTCACTCACAGTACAGCTTGCCCAAGGAGGCTGTGGATGCCCCATCCCCAGAAGTGTTCATGGCCAGGTTGGCTGGAGCTCTGAGCAACCTGGTCTAGTGGGAAGTGTCCCTGCCCATGGCAGGGGGTTTGGAACTAGGTGATCTTAAGGTCCCTTCTAACCCAAACTGTTGTATGATTCTGTGATTCTGACTGTTCTGTGACCCTGAACAGCACATATGGCTGTGCTGATGCTACATGACACCTTACCCTGTGTCCCCTCTGTGTCTCTGCAGTGTCCTTGTGGCCCTGGACGTTATATTATTTTATATATATTTTTTTTTTTAAATCAAATTGTCTGAAGCAGCATTGGGATTGTTTTGTAAGTCTTCACAGTAGTTCTTCGCCAGCATTAAAGCACAAGGCTGTGTGTCACAGTGCAGGGCATGGTGTGAGGGCACGTACCAATGTTAGAGGGTGCAGAGGCCACCAGGACATCTTGCCCTGAGAAAACAGAACTGTAAACCCTGTAACTGTGGCCACTTGCCCTGGGGATCATTCCAGGCAGACATCTCAGAGCTGTGACTGGCAAGAGGGTTCACATGGGCAGAACAGTGACAGCATTGAACTGTACCTTCTGTTCAGCTACAATTACAGTTGATGATGTCTGTCCTTGGCCACTCACGTGCAGCACAAAGTACTATAGCAGACATTTGTAGTCACTAGAGTACACGGAGGAGGAAACTCACCAGACATTAGATGTTAAATGAGTTTTCAGTCTTACCTTGTTTTCTCTCCCTATCATCCACTTGACATTCTTTGCACAGTTTCGTGCAAAATGAAGCCCATTGTAAACAGTAGGCACTCCAAGTCCAGGAATAATGCCTGGACATCTTGCAGAAAGCACAGTCCTATCAGTTGCACATGTCTGACAACCCTCAGTTATTGCTGCACTACTTCTGTCCTCTTCTAGACATTCTATCTTTTCACTGCTGGTTTTGTACATTTTTCCACTCCTCCCCTCCTTTTTCTTCTCTTAGAGAAGCAGCTGTAAAACTCCACATGGAAAAAGGAGACAGATTTGCTCACTCATCTGGTTACCACATTTCACATTGTGGGAAACAGCACAGTGTTTTTCACACATTAAGCACTTTAAACATGACTATGATTAATTAGAAAATTGCTTCTGTTGTCAGCTTTGCATACCAACTATCATACTACCATAGCACTACTTTCCCAGCTGCTGCATACACCAGAGGGAAGCCCCCTCCCCTGGCACTACCACTCCTGCTTCAACAGAGGGTCCCTCTTTCAGCCAGCAAAACTATCAGAAACTGAAGCAAGCAACACAGGAGAAATGGAGAAATGGTGCCAAATAAGTTGTTGTACCAGAAGAAAGCTCATCTTCTTTGGCAAAAATGGCAGTAATACTACTTGCTATGAGATAGTGTGCCACCCACTGTCCTGGGCATAGCAACCTTCCCAAATACACAGGTCTACACCTCCACAGCTTGATGGCTGAGCCATAATAGTGTATTGTTACTCTTCCCAGGGACTAAATAGTTTATTGTCAACCCTTAAGGTAAGCAAGAACTTCGGTTTCAGGTTCTGGGGAGGAGGAGAGAACAGCAAGTTTAACTCCTCTTGCACTCATATATTATTATTTCTCCTCATATATTCTTTTGGGAAAGTATATACACATACTTTTTAAATTTCCTCACTTACTACCCTAACCCTAGCAGCTTTTTTCTGCATGACACAGAGCAAGATGCAGGTTTATCAGCTGAAAATCACACTCAAAAAAGTCCTCAAAATATCACTTCATTCTTAAAAAGCATTTGATTTTTGTCTCTCAAAGCTGGGTTCTTTGGATTCTTCTCTCTTTTGTTAGTACACCCTGCTTTAAAGCCACTGCACCTAGATAATGGCACCTGGGGAAAGAATATGCATTTTTTTTCTGCTACACAGGTGCTGTGGCTCAGTCTGAAAGCCAACAATTTAAAGACACTGGTAACATAGCACTAAAATTTATCTGCCAATGTATTATGAAAATAACAGCATTATCTGTTCTTAAAATTAGTGCTTATCCATTCTCAATAGGCTGTGTAGTCCAAAACAACAGAAAAAAATCTTAAAGCACATGGCATAGAGGGGAAAAAAATCTGGGGAGAATAATATACCAATTAAGACTTACATATCTTCTTTAATTGCTAATTGGGGCAGAGTGAGGGAGGGCTGATATTCATTTTATTAAAAGAGCTGCTTCAGACAAGCCTTTTGAAGTTATCACAGAATCACTGCAACCTGAGATGGAAGGGGCCCTGAAAGCACCTTGGAGCACATTCTGCAAATACAAACCATGACAGCTACCTCCTCATGGAGCTCTATTGGTCACTTTCTCTTCCCCTTTCACAGAAAATTTCAATAGAAAGAGTAGCTCTTCATCATTTGCCCTGATTGAACAGCTACTGATTAGCTCCAGTGCAATGGAGCAGCAGCTGATTAAAAGAGCATGTGGTGCACTGATCAGGAGACTGCTACACAGGAACATATTAAGCTGCAAGTAAAAAAGATTACTGAGAGATGAATTGAGAGAACTATGCTAGACAGTGTTTCATTAGTACAGTGTTTCACTGGTAAAAATATTATGTCAGTGAATAAACTGTACTATTCAAATTATTTTTAAAAATTGTTATGAATACTTGGTTTCCTAAAAGTCAAAACTGTATGATTTAAAAGTTTATAGATTAAAGAAAAAGTTCTATTTTCTAAAATATATATATTCACAAATTAATGCTATTATTTCAGGATCAAAATTGTTCACAGTTGGTAGAATGAATTTTCTGACTGGTTAGATATTAATTCTTTCAAGATACCTTGCAATTTGACACTTTTAAAGATAATTTAAGTATATAATAACTCTAGTTATTCATGGCAATGTCTGCGAAGGTATGGCTTTTATTAGACTATAAGAAATCAATAAAAACAAATTAATTCTTTCTAAATAAGAAAGTTAGAAGTTGGGAAAAAAAAAAAAAAAGAGGGAGGTGTTCCAGCCCTCTGTTCATCTTTGTGGTCCTCCTCTGGATGTGTTCCTACAGGTTCATATCATTCCTGTACCAGGGACCTCAGAGCTAGATACAGAACTCTAGGTGGGGTCTTATCAGAGCAGAGTAGAGGGGGAGAACCACCTTCCCTAGCCTGCTAGCCACGCTTCTTTTGATGTATCCCAGGATGTGGTTGACCTTCTGGACTGCAAGCACGCATTGCCAGCTCATGTCCAGCTTGTCATCCACCGCAGAAGGAGCAATAAGACTATGAGCAACTCCCACATCTGTGCAGAGTTTGCATTTCAGTAGTCTGTTGGGAACACCTTGGGAGTGGATATTGTTTATCTCATAGCTTTTTCACCTCTCTTCACCTTCACAGCACTAACTTTGATCAGACAAGCAGGTAGATTGCTCACCCATAATAGACTGTTCACAAAGCTTATTACGAAGTTTTTAATGAATATTTATTTAGGTAATGATAACATCCTGCAAGGCAAAACTCAACATTAATTATTTATAATTGATAAATTTAAGGCATATGTATGGCTAGCAGAAGAGAGCATCCTTTTCTGCATGTTAGCACTGCCAATTTTCAGTGACTTATTTCTCCAAAGGCATTTCTGTTGGAATGGAAACTGAAGTAAACTGAAGTGAGGCAGAAGGGTCCTATTGGTAAATACTGTCTTTTGTCCCTTTTCCCTGGAAGTTTATAGTCAATACATTTATTTATCAGATAAGGAAGACGTCTTGCAGCATCTTCCCTGGTACAAGAAGGTAGGAAGACTCTTGATGGGTTTCTGAAAATCTGACTTTGTAGCGTCACACAGAAATATCTAGGCATTTTAGGGACTGAGTTCATTGCTTTACCTCTCGATTTCAGGATCAAATCTCTAAGGGTGCGGAAAGCCTCGGCTGTTTTACAATGGCACAGTGATGAAAATGCATTTCTCATACCAAGTAAATATATAGAAAGAAAATTCTCCTTAATCCTCTTAGAAACGTTAGGTAGTATGACCCCTAGAACACCTCAAAAACACTTTGGTTCTTAATACTTGGAATGCCTTTGGCTCCTAGAGCTATGAACAGGTAAGCTGAGTGCACCTGGTGCTGAACGGGCACTGAAGTCTTTCAAAACCAAATGTCTGCACAAGAGCTAAATTCCTAAGCACGGAAGTCTCTTCTCTGGCCTTTCTATCTGATAGGATTCAAGAGACCTGGTATAATTCACTGAGAGGACTTCTATCTTTGTCATAAAATCCTACTCCTAAAGCTAATTTACCCTGGAACAAGACAAATCACTACAAGTGATACCCACTTTGCTTAAATTAATTACCTATTGTGAGGATCTTTATCACTCAGTCACCTTGGACTTCTCTTATATGCAAAGAGAGAAATAAAGTTTTGGGGGCTGCCATTTATCTGTTCTGTTGTGGACAGCTACATTAGTCTTCAGAAGAGCTTATCTTTCTCCACAGATTACAAATGGAGCCAAGTTATATCAACCATATGAAAAGTTGTCCTCCCCATGCTAAGCAGATGACATACATACAGGTTCAGAGATGTTGTACAGCACATTAAAACATCTTTTGCATGGTCAGTAGAAGCCTATATCATTGGTCTTCTCCAGCCAAAAGTGAAGAAAACATCAGTTCCAAGGAAGAAACAGTTATACCAAGCTATCTTTCTGCAATGCTTGCTAAGAAATTACACTTGGTGAATTATTTCTTGCCTTATAATGAAATTGTGAACATTTGGGAGTTGTTATTAAGTTTCACCACTGTAACAGAAAACTAAGAACAGTGGTGAAAACTTCAAAACTACTTAATAGAAAGGCATAATAGATTGAAGACAAAAAGGGACATATTCAACAGCCACTGGAACACCTTTATCAAGACTTCTAGAAGACTACTGAGGTAAGCAGCCTTAAAAAGACATAGATTTCATCCTACAATATAAATTGTACACTGGGGAAATTTAGAGTTGCAAGAGTCACAGAAACAAGCTGGAAAGTTTTCATGCCTTTGATGAAATGTCCTTCACTGACCACAGATCTGGACAAGATTGCTTAAAAAAAATCCAGTAGAAGGAAACCAGCAGTGAGAGAATGCATCAGTGCACTATGGCTGTCATAAGGGAAACCTAGGATATTTCTAAAACTAGGTTGTGAACTTATCATCTTGAGGAGATTTTATCTCTTGCAACGCAAAACACCCTGATACTCAAGCCTACGGCTATAAATGACACAAAATATCTCTATACATTTTGAAAGATATTTAATAATTTATGTCAACACCTCAACCTTAACACCAGAAAAACAACAATTTTAAAAAGTCAGAAAATATCATTACTAAAAATGAAATCTAAATTATTATTTAAACCATTAATGTTCAGAGACTGAAGGAGAGTGGGCTCTTCCATATGAGGATGATATTGTAGTAGGCACTATGCAGTTTCTGTTCAGCACATATTCAATGTAGAGATAATAAAAATGTGTTCACTCTCACACTTACCAACAATTTCACTTGGCTCCTTATTGTAAAGTTTTTTGTTCCAGTAAAGGAGTCTGAGAAAGGGAAAGGAGACGAGAACAACAAGGCAGATGCCAACAAACATATGCCCTGTGAAGGCTGCAAAATCCAATCCCTGGAAATAAAAATGAAAGCCTCAGTTAAAAATCTGATGTTTTTTCCATACTATCTACAAGGAATAGTATTCAATTATATGAACTTTAGCAACCAGTAATAAATGTGAAACAATGAAGCAAGTTCAAAGTGCAGCATGTGCTGTATTTCATCTGTTTCAAGGAGACAAGCCACATTACAATTTAATTCAGAGAATTAAAAAATAACATTATGACTAATCCAGAAATACATTTAATGTTTCTGACATGGGTAGAGGAAAAAAAAAAAAAAAAAAGAACAACAAAACCTGAATCATTAACTTTCACTTTTCATTTAGAACACCATAAATTCATTTTCAATCACACTGAATCACAGAAACTGTTAAATCTTAATGACCAGCTTTTGTTTTAAACAGATAACAACAGGGATTTTTACAACAATTCTATCTGAAACAGGATTTGCTGTGAATTCACAAATATTCTTCTACAATAAAATATCTGTTTATATTCTGTTTATTTTTCTGCCTGGTTAATAAATGGACACGTTTCTTTATATTTTGCATAATGAAGCCCTTTAATGAAAGGGTTCTCAAAAAGGTTAGTCAGAACATGTTAAAAAGCTACTGTTTTAAGCAATAAGAATGAATAATGATAAAACTCCGAAGTTAGCCATGCTTTGAGTATGATGTTGGACTAGATAGCCCCTTTCAACAGAATTATTTCATGATTCCAAAATACACACACTGTAGTAGATCAGGATTAGCTTTTGGGCCAGGATCTTCTGAAGCAGTTATGATTAGTCTGTCCAAAAGAAGTTGTCCATGAAGCTCCAAGGGGGATTCCATTCAAGTACTCTGGTAGCAAGGAACTATCTTATATTGACAAAGCAGAGTTTATCTGAACTGATGATCCCAGGGGAGCAGCTCTGTGACACTTGGAAGAAAGCATGGTCCAATCCCTAGATAGCTCAGCTTGTTCAAACTGAATTTTCAAAATATCTGCTGATTTCCTAGAGACTCTAGAAAGTCATGGGATTTCCCTGTGCCACACCTTTATGTCTCTATAATGACTTGCCTTTAACCAAATAACTGTGTGGTACCTATAGACCCTTCTCTAATGCCAATATGTGTTAAAAACAGCTCCCTGAGCAGCATGATGTTGCTACTAACCTCCTATGTGTTAAGACTATTGGGGACTTATTACTTTAAATGTGTGTTCTTTTATACTGTCTTCTAATAAAAGAATTTATGTGAGAATGTCCCAGATGAAATGTCTCTGGTTCAAAAATGGAAAAAAAATGTTTCTCTATTGCTCCACAGGGCATAATAAAAAGACACACGACACAAGAAGCTGATTAAAGTCATAAAGAACTTCTGTGGGCAGAGAAAGATTAGTGCTTTTTTTAAAAAATATAAAATAAAATCTATAGTTTGCAGACACTTCAATAAATCTCAAAACATAAACATGCAGACCTAGGATTAGAACTTGATCTCATTAAAAATACAGGTTTCAGCTTCATGAGCTGAAGAAAATCGTTCTTAGTTGCTATTTAATAGGAGATTCTTTGCCTCTTCTACTCACCAGCTACTAAAAGGTGAAACTGTATACCTGTTCATTCACTGGCCCTTCAACATAACTCAGCTACTGCCATTTCTTTTATGAAAATGGAAAGAAGACTCTACATGAATTGGAATAAGGAAATTTACACATAGCAACAAGAAAAAAAAATTAAATCCTGCAAAGGGTTAATATTTGTAAGACTTGCCCCCAAAGTATATAAAGTCCACACCCCAGATGTGTATTTCCTTAATTATAGCCATTTTACAACTGATAAGAAACCTAATTTTGGTATAGGCTGTCTCTATGATTATGGCTAAAAAGAAAGATCAGAATATTTTGTCCAGAAAAATCAAAAGCAAGGTGAACTTGACCTTTGGAAATTTCTCAGGTATTGACAATGTGCCATTAAACAGTTCAGGAAGTATGCAAAATAAGTGTTCAGTTTTGTATAGTCTCTATTATAGCCTAAGGAGAGGAAGCTGAAAGGAATTAAGCTGTAAAAACGCTGAAGATACACCAGCCAAAACAGTAATGCCTAAATCTGATTTAAAAAAAAAAAAAAGTATCCTCTGAAAAACAAAATGTCTGGGCAACTGCTGCTTGACGAGCAATAAAATAATCAGAGGTGGTCAGAAAGTACTCAAACCAGAACTATCAGAACCAAAAAAATTACTTTTGCACTAAGCCTAGTCTTTACAAAGAGCAGTGGAGAAGAAGCTTTTCTTAGGCTGGCAGCAATGTCCCCACATCACAAAGAAGGATGCCAGCTGCCAGGTAGAGTATGCCAGTAGAAATTTTCTGCAGAGATACTCAGGCATAGAAAAAAAGGAAATAGGAACATGAAGAATCCTTGGAAACACTGAAGTTTAAATATCTAACGTCTCCATCACATGTTAACAGAACTTGAATATAAAGAAGTGGCTTATTGCAAACAAACGCAAAGATTTACAAATCACTTGTCTCTATATTTTGAGCGTCACGGATTTCAGAGGAAAATAATTGTGTTTTGTCACTAAAATCTCACAAAGCAGAAGCTTCTTAAAAAAAAAAACAAAACAAACAAAGAAACAAACAAAAAAAAAAGCACAAGAAATGTGTCACTTGAAACCCACAAAACTAATTTTAATATGAAAAGGAAAATCACACCTAGAAGGCAGACTAAAATGCTGAGGTTGAGGAGGTCTCAGGTCTAACTGGTGAAAGGGATTGAAACAAGATGGAGATCACAATAATCTTTAGGAGAAATCAGGATTAACACAGCTTCATGATTTAAAAGTTGACATAGACAAGCCTTAAAAGTGATTTGCAGACACCCTCACAAGAGGGAAAAAAAAATTGTTTACCAGATTTTTGGCACCCTATCCAAGACCTTACACAAACATCAGAAAGTAGCTGAGCTGAGACTCAGGATTTTGTTTAAGTTCATGATATCACCCCATTGATCTTTCTTATCTCTGAGATCCCTGGGAGAAAAGAAAAGAAAATATGCTGCTCTGCTGTGGCTACTACTGAACAGCTTCCCAATTCAGCTGAAACAAATAATTTCCTAACATGAAAGGTGCTTATTTCAGGAAAGAGCGTGCATGACAGTGTTGCCTGTGCTAGTGCAAGGCTGGATTCAACCCTCTTCCCATCCCTTCTACAGGATTTTCTCCCCATTACCTCATTCCATTGATCCACAAAAGCCAGATTTCACACCAGACATTGTCAGGTAGCTAGGAGTCAACTGGCAGCCTCTGAAGAACTTTAAGAGACTGAAGGTTGTACATTGTACCACAGATACAAATGATGCAGCAGAGGATACCAAGATGGTGGCACAGTTACTTCATCAGCAGTTCCTTCTCTCTCTGCCACACCCTAGAAAGAGTATGCAACATCTCCACAGAGCCTACATTCATAGCCTTGGCTGTGGAGAACACATTTTATACCTCCCAAGTCCTCTGCACTGCTGGTGCCAGGATCCAGCACTGTAAAAACACATTAAAGTGCTTCACATGTCTGCTGCATACAACAGAAAGTCATTTTCATAAAGATTCTCTTTTTCCTGCAAAATAGACTGAAATAGAATTGACATGCACGGCAGGCAAGAAATACTTTCCTTCCAGGAGATTTCAGTCCATCAGATAAACACAATACATGCTTCAAATGTCCCTTACTTGAGGCTATGTTGATTTTGTTAAATTTCTACCGATCCCCAGTAAATGGAAAATCTAAAGATTTTGTTTTAGCAAGACAACAGCCTAAAGGTTCCACAGCATACAGACTCAGAGCTGAAATAGAGTGGGCATCTTTCCTTCATTTATAGTTTTAAACACAAGGTCAAATACTCCAATATCATATTAGGAAGAAGTATCATACCTAAAATATGAACTTTCTATCATCCTGATTTTTTTTTTTTCAATTGATTTTGGAGGAGTGAAATTAACATCAAATAATTCACTTTTCCAAAAGAAATCTGCCATTTAAGAGTAAAGAGAGCACAAATTATAGCTAGGTGCAGCAATTCAGGGAGCAGCAAATACTGTGCTCCTAGCCAGAATGCCCTTTACTTAGTATTTTGAAACTAATAAGATGAGGAAGGTCAAGAGTAATTTATTATTTCTACAGTGATTTAAACATCCCTTCTAGCTGAATGACTGAGATCTCCATTGTCTAAGGGGGAACTGCTCAAGACATCACTGAGCCAGAAATCACTGATGGTCTAACAAAGTTACACAAAGGTAATGCTTATCTGAGACACTGACAAACCTCCTTTTTTGTCTTGCACTATGCTTTTTAACGATTACTAAATGCAGGAATGGAAAAAAAAATTGAAATCACATAGAAAGCCATAAATTTTATTTCATATACCTCACTTAGGTTTTCATATTTTCTTGAGAAAAAGAATCAATGGAACATCAACAAAAAGGGCAGGAGTTCTGTAAATTGATTAAAAGTTTTAACAAGTTTGTATCCAGCAAACGCAACAAAAATAGCCTAGTAAGCGATGGGAATCCATTTTACAATCTGTCAGTGCTTGAAATACCTTTATGGATCCATATATAGGATTTTCTCTCTTTCGTTTTTCAGAAGTATCTACTTTTATTCATACATTTTGGTACTGCCATTTTTCATTAAATACAATCAACAATTATTGCATCATGCTAAATTTCAGCATAAAGGCTGAAAGTCTCCAAAAGGCAGAACAGGACAACCTGATGGCTGTCCATTTTCCGGGGTATTCCTGTTAAACAAGAGGAGTAGCTCTGCATGGGATGTTGAGACCCTCAAATCCTCAGCAAACATCAGATTAACAGTACAAGCTTTATCAGATGCTAACAAAGATGATAAATAAGAGGATATAATCCTAAGAGTGGCTAGCACTTTAAAAGTGCCTTTGCTTCTACCATTACCTCTTTTAGGCAGACTAAAGCTAAGTACACTAGTGTACACTGTGTTCAGACCAACGTTTTGCTCTAGAGACCTATTCCCCATCTATTCTCTAAAGAATTTGTAATCACAGCCTAAGGATAGAGCACAAGCAACTTCTGATTTCAAAGGTGTGACTGTAGATACTTGTGAATTCTGGAGTATAAAGGACTTCATGTTCAACCTTTCTGAAAGCAATGACCATTTTGAACCGGTTCATGCCGTCTTGTGCATATGAAATTAGAGTTCTCAAATTCTGAAGCACCTATCTTTTCAAGACAAAAATATAATACTACTATCAATAGGAAATCAATAGCAGTACTCTGAAGGCAATAAAAAATAAAAATAGTTTTGTATTCACTGAGTGAGTTTTCCATTTGCTCTTAATGAAAACTTTAATTTCCTTCCCTAAAATCACAACATAAATGCTATTTTGTGAAACTTCTCCCATCTCCAAATAAGAACAAGCAAGAGTATAACAAATCTTTCTCTCCCATTATGCAAATGTTCCACTGATTCCAGGCATGATTGTAGGGAATATGTCAGTATTATAAATTAACCACTGCTGCAAAGAAAAAATTCTTTTGGCATCCATTTGCATCTCAAAACAAATAAAGAGACTTATCCCTACATTTTAATGAGTAAACTGCAACAAAATGCTTATGTATTCAAACATATTTTTAATAAAATATTCTTAATATGACATGAATTTTCCCCAGAAAAAAGGGAGAAAAATATCTCTAGCACTACAGTAAACAAAGAGTAAAGCATTTTTAATGCTAAAACCCAACAACAACACCCAAAGTAACAAGGCTGCATTTCATTTTGAATTGATTTAAAAACCAAGGTTTCCTAAGAAAGTGTAAACTTGCATAATATCTTACTAGGGTGCTTTAGAGGTTGACAACAGTAAAAGATCAGGAAGACTGGTAAAACTCTCCTCCTGATCACACCTAACAAAATAGAAAAACCAGTCATCCACATAGTACAATACAATATTCATCCTCCTACAGAAGCAGTTCTCCACGTTCTCCCATACTTAATATGCAAAAATACCACTGAAAAGGAAGTGTGAAAGGATAAAAAGTGGTATTTCAATTACAATATCAAGGAGGAAAATTTCCTGGAATGGCAAAAATATGACTATAAAGCCAAAAAGAGGTAAAAACCATATTTTCCGTAGCAAACATCATACTAGATACTATTAAAAAATACTGCATGACATGGTGTTTCCAAAATACCCATATTCCATTCAAGAACTTTGATCTCTGAAACACATAAACCAAAACCAAATTATTTGATAGTAGACACCTCCATGCATTTGAGAGGCAGATTCTTGGTTGACTACTTAACCCTTCCTCACAACAGTCTTTGCTAGAAGTAGTTTCAGAAACAAGGCAATGTTTTTGGTTCTTCTTGTGAAAGAAAGAGAGCACGCTGGAGCAGGGGGACAGAAGTAGGGATCAAGGTCTCTGTTCAGCAGCACAGACTGTAAGAGGATGGTGCAGCTTCCCACCTGCCCTCACTCTTGACTTCACTCAGTTGCTCCTGCTAGTGCTTTTCCAGATAAATGTCCTTTAGAGGGGGTGAACGCCAAAGAGTGAGGCCATAAAGGAGTCCATGCTACTCAGCCTCAGTGCCAAGGATAGGTCTTTGGCCCTCTTTTGTTTATATACATGGATATTACAGTGGCAAATATAGGAAAGGAGGAGTACAAGTCCCATGGTCCTGTTTTTAAACTTACCTATTTTATTATGCCCTTTTTTCTGTGATGCAACAAAAGATCTGAAATCCATTCAGAGTGAAAACATTTGGAAAGCTTTTTTGCTTGTTTTAAATACAGTTATGTCCCATTTTCTAGGCTATTTAAACATCAGAGTTCTCCTAAAACTTTCAATATCTCATTCAAGAGAAATGTAAAATTGCTCCTTTTCAGTGTGATTGCTTAATTGCTTCCCATGTTTATAACCTCTTCTAAAGATTCTACAGAAACTATGAGTTTCTGACTATTTAGAAAAATGACCTGAACGGCGGGTATTAATTATTTGCTTTTAGAAAAGACTACTTAAAACTTGCACAGTTTTTATATTTAAAATTGTGAAATTTAGCTATCAAATCCTTAGCCAGGACTATTATAGGGTCTCCAAAGTCATCATGCAAACAAACTCATTGCAGCACATTTTAAATATTTTGAATGTAAACATTCAATTTATTAAATACAATTTTGATATCTAATTGTCAAAGACATTTTCCAACCTGGACAGAACTTAATTAATTTGAGTGTATGAAGTGAATCAGAAGGTAACCTTTTCTGGAACAGCAACAGACATATAATTTACTCAAAATTAAAAAAAAATCTAGACTTTTTTACTACAATTTCCTCATCCCACTTGCACAGGTATTTTTACACAAGCCTATACACTACACTGAATTCCTTTAAATTCATTTTGGTGTCTTATGACACCTGGCCAAAACAGAAAGCACATCTGGTGTCCCTACAGACTTGCCCACCACATTACTGCCCTTTCCATCATGCTGCTTGGTGGCGGTGGTGCAGGGGCAGACGGAAGCAGAGCTGCCTCATCCCAAGAAAGGCTGCTCCTTGCATCTGGGGCAGACTGCCTCCCTGCTGCCCCAGCACACAGAGATGGGTGATGCACCTGGGGAGACCAGGGAGCACAACGTCAGAGGCAGAAGCGGGGCTCTTGATGCCTTCCTGTTCAGGGGGGGCAGGGGTAGCTGAAGGCATGGAAAGCTCATGAAAACAGCAGCTCCTTGCAGAAGCTGAAAGGTAAGTGTGAACACTCATCATCAGTGGCTCTTCCTGCCCACAGGACAAAGAGGGTCATGGGAGTGGGAGGAGATGGTGGAGTCCTGCTGTCAGGTGTCTAGAGTCCTGCGGTCCCACTCAGCACCAGCCATCATAATGCCTTTTGGCATCAGTCACCCAGCATAAAGAAATCACAGAAGAGCCAAGTGTTGGAAGTTAAAATCTGTCATTGTAGCCTAGGGATATCAAAATATTGGCAGGAGGTGAGAGGTAGCTGCAGCCAGTGTTTCATGAGAGGAGTCCCCCACTCTCTTGTCACCACCCACATCCCCTTGGGCTATGACTGAAAGATAAAGTTGCTGCCTGCAGCAGACTCATGTGTTGCGTGGGTCTACAGGGGCAGTGAAGCCCCCCCCATGTTGTGGGGTTTTGCTTCTGGTCTTAAATTTCTGAAAAAGATATTGAATCAACCCAACATATTTAACTTTTGAGAGGAAGGCTATTCTGAAAAAAAAAAGTTTTGATTTTCCTCTTCAATTTCAAATTATTTTTTACAATTTGCTCCTTTCTCCTTACGGTCCACCATTGTTTTGTTTTGCTTCTTTCTTCACTTTGCCATTGACAAGGAAATCCTCCCTACCATCACTAAAAAAAAAAAAAAAAAGGAAATTGCTATTCTCAATCCATATGAAAAAGCCTATTCTTCTATTCTTCATACCAATTTTATCCCCAAAAGATCACTGTGTTCGTTCTACCTCATTGTCCTACTAAGAAAGAAATAGCACGGCAGAAAAAGTGGATTATGTTCTGTTTATATGGCTGTCCAGGTGAAGAGAAGGTGCGTAAGTCAACAGCACTTAAACACTAGGAACCAGACAGCTTGCAGCACCTACCTCCTTTCTCAGCTCCTGCTTTGAAACAATAATCACATTTGGAGGATCCCCAACAGCTGTGGCAGCCCCCCCAATATTTGTGAAGATGACTTCTGCAATCAGGACATGCCTAGGGTCAAGATTAAGAACTTCGCAGAGCCTGTGGTAAGAAGAGAACGCAATGAACCTCTTAGACTATGATTAAATTATCTTAAATCTTAAGTTTATAAACTTTACAAAATACAGCCATTTCACTGAAAAATTGCAGCATTCTAAACAGAAAACTGTTGTGTGTATATTGTTAAAGTTTCAGTTGTGCTACATGATGTGTGCTGCAATAATTATAGCCATATAAATGCAAAAATTATAGATTTTTTAACATTTATAATACAATAATTAATGGTTACAAAATTAACACATTTCTAAAAGCATTTCACTGAAAGTAATCAATTATTACAAGATTTGGACTACACAGAAAATAACATTTTGAATTTTCAACATCATGCAACTTCTTAAACCATGATCCCCAGGCTACAGTGACCTGTGGAAAACTATTCTGGGCAATCACTGGCTCTGCACTCAGCATCAGTTATTAACCTTCTTGTGGAGAGCAGCGGCAGAGGGTTGGCCAGGCAGCCTATTAGCCATGAATCATCTGTTAGGGTCCTCAGCTCTCAGCCCAGCTTCATCCGGTTTATTCTGTTCCTATTCTTCCCTTCCTCTAAAGCTTGATCATGAGTATTTCTATTTGCAATACCACAAGAGTAGAAAATACACGTTCCTGATCATTAAAAACTTTCAAGAAGCTTTTGGTAGTTCAAAAACATTTAATGCTTCTTTAGTAAGATGCTTCCTTAATAGGAAAAGGTAAAATGCCTCTTTAATAAAAAGCATCTTAAAGTGCTCTGGCAAATGTTGAGATTGACTCAGTAACCTCATGACTCATTTCAACTCAGAGACCACATAAACATAGTAATCTTCACACAGATTACTTCAACTCTCACAAAGTACATTTATGCACATATCTGGACAATCCACTCATTTCTGAAGCACACATTTGACTCTAAACTTGGGCCATGGTATTAAATGCTGAAAGTTAAAGTCACACCTAAGCGTTCTGGAATAAGGAACAACTGCTTTCCTGCTCCCAGCTTATCAAAGTGTTGCTCCAGTATCTAACGATGGAAGTCATGCTGAAATTATTGCCTCCTCTGCCTAACATGGGATGGTGAGAAGAGTGGGCAGCAAGAACGCTTTCTCGGGATTAGTTCTGCTGTAGTGCTGCCACGTTTCCCTGAAGGAAGAATTGAGCTTTACTGTTCAGTCTAAGTCTGTATTATTAAAACCTATATTTCAGAAAGAAAAGAATGTATTGCACAAAACCTTAACTTGATACATTTACCCTGTCAGCAAATGTCAACTCAGAAAAAAGTCAGATGACATATGTCAGCACATAAAAACTCCAGGACAAAATCAGTTAAAAAAGAACTATTTCCCCACAACACAAATTATGCAGTTAAAGGGTACTTCGTAGTTCAGGCGGCCTAACCATATCAATTGTACTTTTAATTTTAATCTCATTACTCCTCAATTTCAAAATGTCACCTTAGCTACTCCTTAGTGAATCTTTCTTTTTGATGGGCCTGGTGATAGCTTGAAGAAAGAACCTCAGATATACACCAAGAAAGGAAAAAGACTTTCTCTGTATAAAAACACCAGAATGTGCTGGCTACATGGTAGATTCAAACTTCTTCAGTTTACTTAAGCCTGGTAATGTAATTGCCCATGTGAACAATGTTTAGCCTTGTCCAGTTCCCAATAACAAAGCATCTTGAAAATAAACTATAGTAAAAAAGAGGTAGGTGTTATTTTTTTAATCATCTTACTACGAAATGCAGAATGAAAAAAGTATAATGTTTTACACCTTATTAATGGAAATATAAATCTTTATATTCATAGAGTCAGTAGAATTTTCTGCAAGCTTCATCTCCATGGCAATGACAGCACAGTGCAACATAGCAAAGCTGTAGACAACAGCTGAAGACAATGGCAGTAAGAAAAACAAAAAATTACCTCCAGCATAAAGCTTTTAGAAATAGACAATTATTTGGCTTTGCTAGGCGAGATAAAATTTTATTTTAGCTTTGATAGTGATTCACATACAAAAGTTTCCTGCATAACGTTTCCGCCTCTTCAGTGTTACAAACTCATTTAGTATAAAACTGAAATACTTAGTATACTATTTAGTATAAAACTCCAGTATTTAAAGGGTGGCTAGAAAGACAGGGGCTCTCTCTTCACGAAGAGCCACATGGAGAAGACAACGGGCAAAAAGTGCACAGCACACTGGGAGAGTTGAGGTTTCATGTCAACATAAGAAAAAGATTTTTTATTCTGAGAATAATTAACCACTGGAATAAATTCCCCAGGGACATGGTAGAGTTCCCATCACTGGAGGTTTTCAAGACATGACTGAGCAGGATGCTAGATACTCTCATCAAAGGCTCCCCTTGACATAAAATATTGGACCAGTTGGTATTTCGGGGTCACTTCCTCCCTGGGCTTTTCTATGATTCTTTGAAAACACAGTAACTGCTACAGTAGTTCTGCCTGTAGTCCATGATGCATTGATGTCTGGATTTCAATTCATTCCCAATTATAGTTAATTCTGCAACACAGCTAAAGAAAACCTGGTTTTTAATCGTTCCAGTGTTGCTTACTGCTAGAGGTGAAATTATTGACTGGAGTAAGGCAAAGTGATCTCTTTAAAATATAACTGAACAGCAGACAAAGAGAGTTTTTATCCACCAGCTGTTTACCAATCTAGAATAAATTCCACTTGCAAAATTGTTTCTTACTGCTTTTCACTACATTTTATAGTGGGAGCATATCTTAATAGAATTTTGTGTACTTTAATGTAATAATGGCTGCAAACACTACATCACTCAAGATAATTTTAAAAACACACTAGATCTTTCCAAAACTGGTTAACCATATTTGCCTGGCAGACACAGGTTAATCTCAGGTTAAATACTAATTTATAAGCACACCTTGATTAAATGTAGTTGCAAATCAAGTCATTAATTTACAGAAATCTGAAATAATTAAACTCACTGTTCCCTATTAAAAGTTCCAAATATCTAATCTCAAACTGTGGAATTAATACCAATGTCATGATTACCAACAGGGATAAAAATCAGAGTCTCATATTCTGAAATGAAGTATTTAGTTAGAATCTGGAGATTTTTAAAATTTGTCACTAATTTTAGACAGGATAGCAACTTCACTAAAACATAAATTACTATCTAAAAATGTATATTAGTCAGTAAAGAACAAGGCAGCTTTCATAAAAACTCTCCCTGCTTACAGGGAAAAAAAAAAACCAAACTCATCTTCTAGGGAACATTTGGTGCAATATGCTACTGCAGTTCAGCTATGGAGACAAACCAGAGTAGTTCGCTGCCAAGGCAGTACAGCAAGCTTCAGATATGTTCTCACTGTTATTACAAAGGGAAAAGGCAACTGATCCCTTTGAAAGTGTTAGCTCTTTACCCTACTACAATAGGGGCATTTGAAGCTTCGATTTCCATTTAGATGATCATTAAAAGTCCAAACAAGCATTTGGCACACATCTACTACTGATTGCTGGCCATAAAAGACCAAGTCCAAAACCATAACAATAAAGTACCTTATGGTTACTGGAGTGAAGAGCAGCATAGTTGTAACGTTGTCCAAAAATGCAGAAAGAATTGCAGCAATGAGGCACAAAAGTGTAATCATGGCCCACACCTTGCCTCTAGAGAACCGATATGCCTAATAAAGCCAAAGAGAAACAAAATTAAGGGACCTAATCCCTCCAGCTTAGTTTTCAAAAAAAATGATAGATAAAACTTTACCAAAGATGATGCAACAGTGAGCTTAGAGCATTTACTACTCCATACACCTCCAGCAGCACCCTCTTCCATAGTAATTAACTTTGTAAGAAAACTTTTTGTGGAAGTGAGCAAACGTTTTCCTAATGCAGAGGAAGAAACAAGTTTGAGGAGACAGGGTACTCCACACTTCCAGCCGTGAAGGAGGTCTGTGGCAGGAGCAGGGCTGAGCCCCCATTTCTGCCTGCATGCCTGGGGGGACTAAGGTGATTCAGACCCCCCACCCCCTCCACAAGCTGAGAAAACTTTCCTATCCTCAGAGGAGTACTGCTGGGGCTACACAATCTGGGCTTCTTTGTAGGCAGGGGTTGTGTCCTCTCATGGTTTGTTTAGAGGTTCTGTGCTCAAAGCAGTCTTCCTTGCCACTTATGTTTTCTTTTCTTCCACCCTTCTCAAGAAAATTAAGCTTTGCAGCAGATCAAGGAGTCCCTCACCATGGGTAATACTTGCTGTACAGCCAATCTATCAGCATTGCCATTTTCCTGTAATCTTTGGTTCTGCTAATGTGCAAAAGTCTGTGTCCATTTTTCATATGTGATCTTAAAGCTAATGATAGTTCCCATATTCCCTCTCTCCCACTGCCAGTTATAAATAAAGATTTCAGTTACAGAGGAACTGCAGTTCTGGGGAAGTGAGTGGAATAACTCAGCTTTATGTTGTCTATATGGTTGTGTACCCTACTTGAGGCCTTCACCTTTTTCCTGTACAGAATTGCCTTAAGGGCTTCCTTTCATCCCTAAGAGATTTTTCAAAAGTACAAGCCAATGACTGTTATTTCTAATGTGATAAGCATGCACTGCCCTAAGAAAGGCTCTTCAGAGATAGTACATGATGTAACAGATCTGATTAAGTACTAACTTGATTCATCCAGTACTAAATAAGTAACAAAAAGCCAAGCCTACCTTTACTGCACAGTAGTCAAAGAATCCAGTCTCTGAAAATATCGCCACCAAAACCATCTACCAAAAGATGAAGACAAAGAGCATAGCTTGCAACTGAATTATTACACAAGAAGAAAACAATGTATTTTGTGATGCTGACAGGAGTCCTTCTTCTCTGACACAGCTCTGAGGATCTCTTCACCTTCATTTTAGGATACCCACTACCACTGCCAGACACCTCTTGTTAATGCATCATATGGTGAAATTCAGTTCTCAGCATAAACAGTCTGTAAATGTCATGTTAGTCTGGTTGAATTTTATTTGTAGTGAGCAAGTGGGCAATCATACATTAAGTACTCAATGTACGTCCCTTATGTTGTTAATCAAGAAAAGCCAATAAGTGTGCTGGCTTTCTGCAGTAATGCTCTACAGAGTGCAGAAGACAGTGGCTCCAAAGAATTTCTTGTATTTTCCCACATTTGTGGGAGGTTTCCTCTCCTTCCATTCTTGCTCCTGACAGACTTTTTTTGCTTTTTCTGTGGGGAAGGTAGGGAGTAGTGTCAGGAAATAAGGAAAGCTCAGGATGGCAACAGATAAATTTAATTTTGTTGTGTTCTATATTTTGTGTTAGCGTTTAATAGCACTTGAACAATTTTTTTTACTACAAATAGCTCTGGGCAAAGTGATTAAAATAATATATTATTATAATCTAATCAGATATTTCTCTATTTCTGGTTTGCTTTTTTTTGTTCCAAACATGGCCCTGACTAAGAAAAAGAAAACTACTTTTCTGGAACAGTGTATTTGAGGAAGGTTTTGAGTAAACAAAATTAACAAGATAAATGAGAGTGATAATACCTGGCACTTAAACAGGACTTTCCATCTACAGACCTCTTGGATGCTTTTCAAATGTTATCAACACCATTTTACAGATTTTAAAAAAAAGAAAATGTATAGAAAAGATCAACATTTTTAAAAGGCTTCTTCAGAGAGGTCTGATCATCCTCCTTTTTGATAAATCTCTTCAGCCAAATTTTTTATCATCAATGTCTTAGAAAAGTACAATTAATGGAATTTTTAAGAAAGAAACACCTCTATATTGAATGTGATTATTTCAAGTACATTTAGAGCAAGATACATTTTAGGTACCATTCCAAACAAGAGCGCCAGTGTCTCATAATCAATCCACTCCACCACTTCCACCATACTTGGCCTCTGCAATCACAAAATACAATTACCAGTGAATGTCATGAAACACAACTTGTGATTAGCTATGAAATATAAATATACTTAATTTATGGAACTTTTAAATAAGCTGTGGTAGAAATTATTAAATGTTTCTACAAGGTACACAAAAAGAATTCTTTATTATTACAATTTTTTTATTATTATTACTAATTCAAAGTACTGCTAGCATCCTAAGTGGGTCGTTAACAAAAGTCTGCATTAGGCCTTTGGTTCATCTAGTTGTTCCTCGTGTAGCATCACAGAAATAAAAGACAACCAAATTCTATGGTACACCTCAGTTTCTTCTTGGTAAGAGAACAAAAGGATACCACTCCACCTGTGAACAAACTGAAGGGAATTTAAGGGAATATAGCAATGAAAAGAATAACAGATAAAATCTATCTGAGGTTCTGCTAAATATCAACTAAGAGTAGGCAGGGTGGAATCAAAAGGATTAGAAGGTGTAAGGAAGAGGTGTAATTATTTTGGGTAGGATAAGGCAAAGTGTTTCCATTTAGGTTCAGCCAATAACCTAACATTACTGAAAATAGCAGTGCTAAAGTAAGTCTGAATTAAGCTGAAAACAGTTGCACTCAGCTTCCTGCAAATTAGAAAAAAATAACTGACTTTTTTCTTCTTGTCTATACCCTGGGCTGATTTGTTTTCCCCAAGATGCTTCCCCATCCCAACATCTGCCCTACTATCTCTGTCTCTTAAAAAGCACTGCTCTGTCAGGTGCTTAATCACAGCAGGGCAAACAGAAATGTATTGTTCTCATACCCAGAAACAACCCGAGCACTGGCAGTTTGATAACTTACCTCTCCAACAGTGGCCAAGGCAGCTAAAGCTGCCAAAGAGCCCAGCATCGCTGCAAGGGTTCTGTGAACAATCTGCAACAAAGAGTGAGAAAAGGAAAACAGTTCCTGTAGCTGATTCTTTTCTTGGTTTGTTTGGGGTTTATTTCTGTATTCCACCTCACCTCCCTTCAAAAAGATATGACCAGAGAATGGCTGATTACTTTGCATCACTATACGATGTTATTGTTTAAAAAAAAAAAAAAAAAAAAGAAAAAAAAAGAAGAAAGAAAAGCCTGAGTGACTCAAGAAGGAAGCTAATTCATCTTCCCTAACTTAAGGATCAAAAAGCCTTGTTCTATTGGCTTCCCTTCACAGCCCATGGGAGGAAAACACAGCCCAAGAGGTGATCCACCTCATTATAGCTGGTCGTTCATCTCCTATGTCTGCAAAGCAATTCCCAAGCAAGTAGCTCAGAGCTGAAGCAGATGCAGGCTACAAATGCACACAGACTTGGAGTTTCCAGGTCCAATTTGTGGCTGGGGCACAGATAGATGTGTCAAGCCTGTACACCTGTTTTCTGTCTCACACACACAAAGTTCTTCCTTCATAAAGCGTTTTATGACATCAGCATTTTCTCTATGAAATGTTTTGGCTTCAGGAAAGCCAAAGTCTCCTCAGTTCCTCAAAAGCTTCTTTCACCAGTATGTAGTCCAAACCAGCCTTGAACAGTGCTTTTCCTCCAAATCTGACAGTTCTCTGGCACACAAGCAATGCATCTCAAAACAGCATCCAAACCTCTGACCACAACATACATTCATTTAATACTGCAACAATTACTACAGTGTATGGATATTTGTCCATATCTATGTATCTAATGAATAAATTGCAATTAAAATTCTCAAGGGGAAAGTATAAAAGCAAATATACATTGAAAATGCGGTTTTTTTTCTTCCAAGTGTTCTTTTGTACTTATATAAACCACCACGTCTGGAAGATCACAGATTGTATAAAATAACTCACTTAAAATAAGAATATAATTAATGAAAATCACTGTACAAAAGAGTAAATCTAATTAACAGCAGTTACTATTAATGTGTTTAAATAATATTCAGACACAAGTTAGAATTATTTCTGAGAAAGAAATAAGGCAGTGTAGAAATGCTTAATTTGCTGCTAATTTCATAAGAAATATTTTTCTGAAAAGAAAAAATAGAATGTGGACATCAAGGCCCTCTTTCCTGCTTGTAAAGGAAAAGAAAAAAGGAAAGATTTGCCTTTGGTTTTTCTCCTTGAACATAAATTTTTAACAGTAATATTGAGCAACTAAGTATTTTACAAAATTACTAGAAAAATAAATATATAAATAACTAACTTTGGAGTCAGAAGAAAAATTGGTCTCATTCTCCTATGGTCTTCTTCAAAATGCCCTGCAGAACAGCCTATTCATAGTGATACAGCAGGAGATCACATCAAGGGTTTTGTGTCTTAATGATGTTGCACAGACTACAGCTCCTACCAGCTCCCACAGAAATGTGTGTGATAAATCACGGTTTTATCTTCAATTTCCAGTTTCAGAGCAGTGATATGAACACACGGGTATGGCCCTTCTGATTCTGCAAAGGTGGAGAGCATTTAATAGCATTCGATAGTTTGTGTGGCTGATGATGGGGTGCAGCAATTAGACCTTACAGTTCTCTCCAACAAAAGGCATGAAGCAGAGATGTCAGCTGGGGAAGATCAGCTTCTAACCAGGGCAAAGTAACTTCAAGGGTAAACTGATGGGAAATCCTCAGCCATCCTCAGACTGGAGGCTTACTGCTCCTCTGATCACCACTCAAGACAGATAGCTCTTTGGCAGTTCTCGAGACAGTTATCATGAGTTTTCTGAGATTTTATTTGCTTTAGATTTTTTGCGTAATTCCACATAAGCATTTTTGTTGTCACCATTGTATACTTAATTGCATAGTGTTGACTGCATTTTTCAGTTTCCAAGAGTTTGCTATCACCTGTAGGTGACATTTACTTTAATTTCTGCAGAAAGATAGTGGGTAATGCTGTACCAATCGAGTAATATGTCAGTTCCTTCATCTTAGTGATTTTTCAAGAAGGATATAAAAAAGTATATCCTGAAGAATGAAGAAAGATTATTCAGGTGCAAGGACCTATTACAAAAAAACTTGCCAAAAGTATAACTCTTCGTTCCAAGAAACTATCAAGTGGAAGTTGCACAGTAACAAAGCCCAGAAAGCACACATATAATCTCTGAGAAATAAATATTCAAAAGCTGAGATCTGGGGAGGCTTAGGAAAGAATGGATTACTCTTCAATTTTCTTTTCCTTTAAAGCAGACACCCCAAAAAAATAATATATTTGTAAAGGCACTTTTAAAAGCTTAAAAAGGGAGAAATCAAAAGAGTTGTAGGTTCTAAGCTGTGACAATCTTTGAACCACAGTTCTGTCTAATACATATTTGGAGTACATTATATTAGGTAAAACTCCATTATTATTCTTTTGGAAAATAGTATGGATCTGATCCAAACCCTTTTTAAGTCTGGCAGGCTCAGTATAACTTCAGAATTAATCTCAGAGTGTATCCATAAACAGAAGCTGAGGTACAGAATTAAAATAAATCTGAAATAAATTAACACAGAGATTTAACACCAGGAAATTTGAGAGATTTTGTGGACTTCTAAATCTGAAGACATTTTGAAAGATTCAGTGAGAAATCATCTGTGTTGATCTGATCCTCCTCATGCCTGAGGAACTGCACACCTTTGTGCATTCTCTAGTAAGCAAATACAGTTACACTGAAGGAACCCCAATTCATAACAAGTTTATCTTTCAAATAGGAATTGCCTGTAGGATAACAAATTTGTATTGACTGCATCAGCCTGACTGGGCAGACTTTTCATTTTACAAGCTAGGAAGGGAAGCAGACGTTAAATGGTGGGCCAAAAGTAACTTCAGTAGCAAGGACGACCTAACCCAGGTACAGGACTCAGTCTAACGTGTCCTCAGCAAAGATACCTGAAGTACTTAATACCTCTTGTGGATCTTATTATGGTACCTGCTTTTTTTTCTCTGTTTCATCTCTCCTTTTCATAACCCACCTCCCAGCACTGATAAACTCTTGCCTGGACCACTGTTCAACTACACAGTATTCATTCCTTTGACAAAAAACATCCCTGAATTTCTTTCCATCCTGCATATCTCATAACAGCTCTTCTTCTGTCTCATCTTCCATTCTCTCTCCAACTTGCCTCTTATCTGCATTTCTGTTTCCACTCTCTTGCACATAAATACCTCCCCACATACTCCCATCCTCTCTGGCCCTTCTCATTTTGTCAAAGCAATATGTCAAAGTGATCTCTTATTTTCTTCTCACTCTTGTTTCTTCCATCCCACAATTTGATCCTGACGTTTCCGTGATTCAGTCAGTTTTAGCACACACTGTAAAATGCACTTCTTATTAAAGCTCATTGCCTGATTTTCTGGAATGGTTTCTTTAAAAAAGAAAATAAAAAAACCAAACAATGGCCATTGAGGTAGAAAAGAGAGCAGACAATGAAGACACCAAGCTTTTAGTCTATCAATTTGCATGTTAGAGATCCCCACCTCCCAAGCCAGCTAACAAGACTTATTATCTCTTCACAGAAAGGACCTCTTCACCATCAACATCATGATTATTTTTGTTTGAAGATTACCTAGCAGTGCTGACTTAATGAAGCAGCAAAAGATGGTGCTTGCCCTTTAAAAAGGGACAGCTAACTCAATACAGACTGCTACTGAAAAAAATGCAGCCCAGATTTCACTCTTCACAGTGCACAGTTTGGTTGTGCTCACTGATAGAGGATATTACTAGGCTGAGAACAGAATAGATTTCAAAAAAAGGGAACAGATATTTATAAAATTTTAGATAAGTAATGAGAACACCCAAAGCTACAACAATGGAGGCTCTTAAAAATAACGTCAACATGTAAACAGATGTGATGATAGCAACATCATAGGGTCATGCTACAGGGTCATTTCAGAATGGGCAAAGATTAGGAAAAACTTCTATGGCTATTTTGCTTCATAATTTTCTGTAGAAAGTTTATCTTGTGACTACTTGATGTGTGATAAACACAATGTGCTGAATGATGGTTCTGTGTGATAGTTTTCATACTCTTATTGAGGAGTCAATTTTAAGGTAAGAAATGATAGCACCCCAAATCATTTATGTCACAAGTCTTTGTGCTTGATATTCATTAAAAATATACATTTCCAGAGTTATGATGCAAAGTAGATTTAGACAACCTAGACCTTCTTCAAATTTAAGTTTCTTTATCTATCTGAAAGTGCTTTAGAATGTTTGCATAGTTTATCAAATCTTTTGCTAGACTGCAACAGTATCATTATACAAATCATTAAGAATTCCAAACACTTATCTTGTACAGTGCTCCAGGAGGTAAAATGAAATTAATCATGATGACCTGTATGCTATTTCAGATCATAAATTTCCTAGCTGAAATCTAGGGCATGCATATTTTCAAAATGTGCTTCTGAAAATATTTTATAAACAATGCACATACCAAATATTTTATTTCCACAAGTCCCTCTTTATAAGTGAAAAATGGCAGTTGAAAGATGCCTAACATTGACCTTAAGGTAAAGCTTCAAATGCAGCCCCAATTCATATCAATTTTTTTTTCCTCCAGTGAAACCTGTTACATTAAACTACATATCCTACTGAGAAATTAATTTTCATTTGATAGAGTGGCAGCATTGCTGCATTTCAACTGGAGATGGTTGTTTCGAAGCCTACATCCACATAGGGGTTTTATGTATTTTCCACCTACCTCCAGAGCAGCTGAGACTTATCCTATAAAATCAACATCCAGATCCCTCTTAGACTTTATGAAGTCTCTAGTTCAATTCTTTATTCTCATGAGAGAAGGAGGGAGAGAAGTAAAATTTGCTCTAGAATAGCTTTGTTTCTGACTTGCTGTTTTTATAAGTGTTTATTGGTTTAAAAGTAAATATTTTCAGCAGTGGAAGAGGTTTTCCTTAAAGAGTTTTTTTTTTCTTAAAGATAATCCAGACAATATTTGACAGCAGAAGAGGAAGGTCAATAGAGCCAGACATATTTATTTTATTTTCTTCACGCTTGTCTATATTAAAGGAACCATGTAACCAGTCCCAGTTAGTGAAGGCATAACAAGACACCTCCCCTTCGGCTGGTGATGGCAGATGGTGCTTTACATCCTCACCTTGGTTTGCTCCCTAGACAAGCTCTGCAGAAGCAGTTCTGCAGCTTCTTTGGCCACGGGGCACTCTTCTCAGCACATGGGAGCCCCTTACAGAGGATGTGTCTCAATAGCTAGTGCAAAATGGATGATAATGGACAATGAATTGCCTTAGAATTACTTAGTTAAACAGCAGCAAGTAAATTCTGTAGAGATTTTAATGAAGCAATGTGGATCTGCTTGACATAGCTTAGAAAGTATGACACTGATGCAGTATTCCAGGATGGACTAAAGCAGCTCTTGAGGCAAGCACATAGGGTACAGCAGCTGAAAGATGACAAGCTATAAGGATCCCAAAGCAACTACAAGCATCACAAAAATCAATGACAGTAATAACAGCTATTTATATTTTCATCTTCAGATTTATATCTATATATATTCTATACATGTAGACATGCAAATAAAAAAATTTTACACTAGGATAAATTTTTAGAAAACCTTATTATTAATCTCATTTTTTAAAGTCAAAACATGTCAAAACTGCATCACTGTAGGTAAGTATGCCTTGCTTGAAAAACAAACACACACCCCCCAACCCTGGACCAACAGCTCACTAATTTTTACAAGAATTCAGTGGTGACTCAGTATAATAGTACTACCATCTGCATGAAATATGTGTCCAAGATCAGTTAAGAGCACAGACTGGAGAAGTGACAGCAACATCCAGTAACATCTGATAGTTTAGAGAGCTTCTCAGAGTCAATTTTTAAAAGTGAGAGGTTTTATTTTCAATGAATTTGAGGGGTTTGCCTTAATATGAAATTAGACAGAGGCAGAGATGAATGAGCTGATGTTCTGTAAAGCAGGGCCTTGAATCAGGTCAGATTAAGAGAAAGCAGAGCCCTGTGGAAAGACAGGATGCTGATCATTTTTACGTGCCAAGGCAACTCACTCCTATAATATTTTAATTATAAAAAACATTTGCTATAGGACTAAAGTAGAGACATCTGGTCATGAGCCAGTAAAGGACTAATACTGCTACCTAAAAGATGTTGAACAGACCACTACTGTGGGTTGACATGACAAAGAAGCAAAAAGCTTTCAGCCTTGAAAGACGGTTTCACAAGGGGCAGTCCAGTCCTGCAGCACCCATCTCAGCAGGCCTTGCTGCCCATCGACTCCACATGCCTTGATATCATTTCCAAGGTACACCCTCGTTTTTATGTCCTAAAGGCATTAATTGTGAGGACTGCAAGACCCTCATTGTATCTGCATTTTCAGGATGTTTTCTGAAACTGAAGATGTCACCAACTATATTTCCCCAATTATCTCAGCATCCTCAAGACTAATGAGACTGTGAGTTTCTAGTGAAGAAATTACTTGGAGAATATCACAAAAGTCAGGAGCAAATGTATTTCAGTTTCTCTGTGTCAATCTTTGTCAGCCTTCTTTTAATATTAGGGTAATACAACCGTACAGAATTACAGCCATACTTTCTGAGCAACAGTGTGGGAAACTGCAGCTCTCACAGTACCTTTACCTTTTGGCTCTAGCCAGCAGTTCCTCTGGAGATGCTTTCATCCCTGATATCACCTCTATTTCTAACTTTAGCTTGCCTTTTTTTTTTTTTTTCTTCTTTAGATCATGCAATTGCACCTACCCCTAAGCCTGTCTCCTGCACTCTTTCATGTTTGTTCATTCATTTTTGCCCTTGCTCTTGCTGAAGACATCATTTGAGGCCCTCAAAAAAGCTGAGTGGTTCCAGTCCCTGTTCTGTGCATTAAAAGTGTGTTCTAACACCTTGTTAAAATTTGAAGGCTTCATGGCTCTCTTCCCCTCTGGTTGCTGTAGGCAGGGTAGAAGCTGAACAGCAGCATTCAATTAAGCCAATTTAATGTTCTATTGCCTGTCTCAGAAAGGAGAAAATCCAACCTACAACATATATAGTATGCAAGGCAGGGCAACACATTTGGGCTTGACATTCTTTCAGAAATAGAACGAAATACAGCTCAAAACTAGTTTCAAAAGGCAATAGAAAATGGAAAATGAATGTTTGGAAATTAGTTTTTGCTCTTAGTGTTGAAACTATGACTCTATTCTTGCAAAAAAAAATAGCATTTTGCAAAAAGTGGAGCCTGAGTGATAGCATCTTTTAGAGCAGAAAATCCTACCAAATCCTTAGAACAGCAAGCAGCACCATCCAGTGGAATTTTTTTCCTATGAAGTTCTTAATTAAGGCTAATTTACATACTACAGAAGTACTGCAGCACCCAAAAGATGATATTTTTCCTTAAAGTACACATTCAGAGCAGAGCCAGACTTCTATCAAAACAGAGCTAACAATTAGACAGGCAATAGTTGGTGTAAAATCAATATTCATTTTGCATTAATAATACAAAACCACTCTTATAAAATATCAAGCTGGGATCCAGTTGAGGATTTTGCTTGTTGTTATACTGTATTTTTGTTTTAATTTAAAGTTATCCTGTCCTTGTCCTACAACACTTGGCTTACTTTACAGTTTCTTTGTTGCAATTGCAGCAGGTAAAAATGACTGCAGTTTATCTTACTGGTGCTGGCTCTGTCCTGTTGAAGCCTCCTTGGTGGCAGCGACTCTGTGGTAGAAATCCCAGCACTTCAGGGGTACTAATCTAATGTTCCTCATAAGGAGAAACTTGTAACGCTCCTGTATAGCTGCTTTAAAGTCATTTTAAGCCTCTCAAAAGGCACAAAGGTAAAAATGCATAGAGGCCACATCCTCTTCCTAAATCAAAGAAAAGCAGGGAATGGCCATAAGCCTTGATACTTCATACTGCTTAATTGCTAGCTCAGTCACAAGTTGTTCTCTCTGGGAGAACATCTAGGGTGCCATTTGGTGACTATTTCACTCCAGGGGACAGGACAGATGGATCTGCCCCATGCCTGGATCCCCTTGTTCAATCCAGTCCTCCAGCACCTATCTCAGCAGGCTTTGCTTCCTCCATCTGTTCCGTGTGCCTTGATACCATTCCCAATAGTTTATATGGTCAAAGCATTATCTGTGGGGATGGCAAGACTGCCCTTGTTATATTGCTCATTTTCAGCTGTGGAGAAAAAAATAAAAATTTAAAAAAAAAAAAAAAAAATAAAAAAAAAAAAAAAAAAAAAAAAAAAAAAAAAAAAAAAAGAGTGAACTTCTGAATAGTAATGGCACTTTAAGGTTATGGGGACTCCAAACCAGACCCACAAGCACACACTGCCTAGGAAGGATTCAGCTAGCATCCAGCCTTTATGGTTTAGGTTTCACACAACCCCAAGAGTCACAACACTTATTATTTCAGCCTCAGGCTGGGAAGTTTGCTCTAGAGATCCTATCTCTTGGCTTCATTTCTACCTCTCTATAAAACACTGCAGGTAATCAAGACAACACCAAGGCAGCCTTCGCTCTCCTCCAGTTAGGACCAGTAGTCTCTCAAGGAAGGAAAAGTGCACAGGAGAGCACCCTTGCTCTGCTGGAAGCTGGCCAGCACACCTAGGGACACTGGCTTTCCTGCTCTGCCTCAATCTTTGGCTCTTCTGCTCCCTCCCACCCACAGACAGGAGAGCAATTTTATTCTTGACCAGGGAGGTATGGCTTGGACTCTACCAAAAAGGATAGATGGTTTGTTCTGGTAATCTGTCCCTAATTTTCTTACAACTCCTATAGCAGTGTTTTAATTCCTCTTCACAATTTTTCTGTCCTGGCACAAATGAAAGCAATAGCAGCAGGAAATCCCACAAAGGCCAGGGAGAGCAGCAGCTGCAATTTTCTTTCTTACACTGTCTTTTCCAATAAAGGCTATAGATTTTCTTCTGTCTCTTTGCTACCAATCTTTTGGTAGGATACATGTAGAGGTAGGAACACTCTAATCCACACTCTTCTCTGTCTATATTTAAAGACAAATCAATATGAGAATGGATGGGATGTGAGAAACCGTGCTGAGTGAGCTGATCACTAGTTTCTGTGGCTTTCCTTATTAGGAAAAAATTCTCCCTTAAGAGAAGCCTATCTACTGCCATCACTTAGTACGAAGTTTTCTATACCAGTGAATATTTCTTCTGTTTTCCTTTTCCCTCTCTGAAGCATAATCTTCTGTGTGCAAATAAATAGCCTCATTAATGGAAATAAGCAAAAACTGGACTGTGTGAACATAGACAATGGTAGTAAAAAACATCTTATTTCATTTGTAAAAATGTTTCCTGTGAGGAAACACTGGTTCAGCCAGCCCACAACACTAGAAAAATGGTCAGACCAAACTACATAAAGGTTTTGCTGTCTGCAGCTAATTTCTGCTGGTTAGATGCTATTAAATATCACTCTGCTTTGAGTTAAAGAAATTAAGCTTGGGGGATGTTTATTCATAATTTAAGCTAGTTAATAATGGAAAAGTAATATGGAGAGAAATGGACAATCTCCATTTCCATTAATGTAATAAAAATTGTGATTATAAGCCCATACTTCACGCTAGTAAGAAGCTAGAGCTTTTAAGGCCAAATCTTGCACTTTCAAGTATTTGTGTTTTAAGGAGAACTAGAGACATGTTAATGTTATTCAAGATGTCAGATCATTAAAATGCCATTTGAAAGATCCTGGCAAGATCTCTCTTAGAGCTGCCTACAAGACAGGATATGAAACTAAATTATAGCTCTTGTGATAAAACAAGCCCCATGAAAGCTCTCACAGAATTCCTGATACTTACTGGTATCACTTTTCTGCTGTTTGATGTGTTATTATTGTATCTTTTTTTTTTTTCAATTTAATAAACTGAATGTTATTCTGACTTTTCTCCTAAATAAAATGTTTTATAAAGTAGCTTTAAAAAGGCCATTACCTTCATATTTGGTTTTTTTCTGGCTCATTTAAGTGCCATAAACAGCTAACACTCTATTTTAATCCACAACACAAAGCAAATATGTTATTAAAGGAAAATATTGGACAAGTGAAAACGATAATAAATTCAAATTAATGAGCTCTGCCTTTTAATAATATTTAACATCTCTAATTAGCTCCAACACAGCTGCAAATAGGCAGTTAATAATTACTAATAAGAGCTTTATCGACTCAAGAACCTTTTCTAAATACCAGTAAAAGTTATATAACAGATATTTTAAGATATAGACAGGCAGATTTCTTTTCAGGGTAACTAGTATATTATTCCATTCTCTGCGTACACAGACACAGGCAAAAGGTGAGAAAACAAAGATCTCATACTGTATTGCAAAGAGGAAACAATGAGATTTTATCCATCCTACTTTTCTTTGACTGTGCTGTACCACTGGAAACAACCATATGCCACTGTTTATTGAATCTTAGTGAACAGGGTGTAAATAGCTGCTTCAGTTATATACATAGAAAAAGGCACTGTTAGAGGTGGAGTGGAAATCAAAGAAGGCAAAAACCAAAACACACTCTTAACTGAAAGAACAAAGGTGTTTGGAGCAGTGTACCAATTAAATTTTCTAAAATTTTTCAAGTTCACAGTCAAGAGACTCAACATTTTGAGGATCAAACCTAGAAATAATCTTTCTTGCAATACACTGTGCACTGAGTTAGTACAGAAACATCAGCTTGGAACTCTGTACCTCAGCGCTTTACAGCAGATGTCCCCATAGACCAACGTGAAAATACACTTATAGCCCATTTTACCTGTGTTCCTTAGTAATCCTGAAAGGTCAGGTGGTAGAGGCAAGGTCAACACAGGTAAACATGGCATACAATTTTTTTTTTATAACATGCATTTGTTTTAATTTCCTGTGAAGTGTAAGCTTCCAAGAACAAAATTAAATACTTATTGTTTTCAGTAAGTCTATAAAATAGTATAGATTAAATTAATTCAATAATACCACAAGAAGTAGAAATTTTCTTTTCTCCTTTCTCCTCTGGGAGATGGGAAGGGGACAGAAGACTGAAATGCAGAGAGGGAACTGTTCAACAGTTGAAGAAAAATCAATTGCAAGAGAATGGATGTCTAGTTACTGAAGGAAAGGAAGATTACATGGGGAGAAAAAAAAAAAAAAGAAAGAAAAATCCCACAGATTTCAAACAGAAAGCATAACTAAGAGATGTCCATCTAAAAAGAGTTGAAATCAATGTACAAAAATTTCAAGGAGCAGACTAGAATAATGAAGTAAGATAATATTTGTGGTAAGCATAAAAAAGAAACATTAGAAATTAAAGAGGAAAAGGAGGCATCTTCTTTTACTGGAAACATATTTGTGGTTTATGAACACATACTACATAAGGAGTTTGGAAAGAAACAAGATTTAAAATAAATGTCTGAAGTAACAAGGTTCAACAGCTTAACGTGTTTTCTGAACACCATGTTGTGAGACAGTAAAGCTTCTCCACCAGCAAGGACTGGTACTTGACATACATTGACCTCCTAAAACTTTGAGGACAGAAGCAAACAGCTGTCTCAAAGCAGAATTTATCCTGTGTCTGTACAGCAGTGCAAGTATGAAGATGACCATTTACAGTAAATGCACTTCCTTTTCCAAACACAATCTCTTACTTCATCTGCTTTTCCCATCACCTGTACCTGCAGCAGAGAGAAGCTCTTGGAGCTTGTTCTCCCACATGCTCCCTGGTGACTACAGTAGCAAAGGGTAATGAAGGACTAAAAGATGAGAACAGTGGCGTTGAGGAGGCTGAGGGCACAAGATCTATGATTCATGTTTGGGGAAAAGGGCTATGCAGGAGGAGCAAGAGGCACAACTTCAGGTGGCTTTCGTGAGTTGTAACAGATAAAATGCTTCCTCTTTCTTCATCATTATCTGAAAATATGTGCTAATATAGATCTGAAACTTGTTTGGGTGCCCACACTGTCTGAAGTTGAACCTGTATTGCCAGCGATAATGAATAAAACACAGGAAACTAATAAAGACTGATAAAAGACAGGCAGCAGCAACACCAAGAATGAAAATCCATGAGAAATCACTCCTGCAGCAACACCAATTGATTTCTCTAACAGTGATAACTGCTAATGCAATAGAAAGTGCAATGTGTTGAGAAAACAGGACTTCAGGCACTGAACTGAGAAATGTGGAATAAAGTCTAAGCCATTATTATATATCCTCACAATATTAACATCCATCTCTTGCAAGAGATCTGTGAAAGAACCAAAAAACAATCCAGTTTTGTTTCTATGATAGTTAGTTATTTACAGCTTATAATATTTATAGTTTAAAGTTTACTCTGGTTTTAGCATTTGTCATTCCTACAGATGTTATGGAGAAAACAGCCAACATCATGATGCAGTAGGTGACTTTCCACATTTGATAACCCCAGAAAGTTAGCTTATAAGTGTCTTTTACACTTTTGGATTTGCAGAAATATTTTTTCTGCTAAAAAAAGAAATTTTTCCTTGATCTTCTCACAGAGACAATAAGCTAATGAGTTGTTTTAAAGCTTTTTCTTAGAAAAAAAAAGCTTTTTTTTTTTCTAAAAAAAAAAAAAGGCATGCTATCCTTGGCTTTGTTTTTCATTTTGAAGGCTTTATTCCCATTTTACACATTAGTTGTTCCAAAGGAGCTTTCTAGGATGGCAACACAAAACCACTTTTACATATATTAAAAACATGATGTTTTTGCAATTGCTAAAGGGTTGCGTAGTTGGGATTTTTTAACAATAAAAGCTGTATTTTAAAGTATTAAGATTATTTTGGTGCTGTGCTGCACATCTACATGTATTTATAGTAAAATCTAGTCTGGACCCCCCTCCACAATTAGTATTATATCTCATTGCTCATTTAAAAGTACAGAGGCATTTTTAGCTTCATAATATCACCACTGCTGAATAATATAATCTAAATGTCTAAAACATGTCATGTTGTGTGTGCCCATTATTGATATTGGATTAGAAGGTGTTCAACTGTCTTACCATTGCAACAGGTAAGGGGATGAGAAGCTCAAAACATGCAAGACATGTGGAAGACAAATGAGCATGCTGGATATATTTACTATGGAGCACCTTGTAGACTTGATCTGATTCACTCCTCTCTTTCCTACTAGTGTAAATCAGGTGTGACTCAGCTTGGAGAATTCCTTATGACAGAGTGGATGCTCTCATGAATTAAAAAAGTTCCCTCCCCATACCTGTTCTTTATTTCAAGACAATCAGATAGTGGTTTCCATTGAAAGAAGGCAATCGGATCTATGTGCTGTTAATGGTATTTTTCCATCCCTAGTGCTGATGCAATGCATTTTCATTGGGTTTGGTACCTCCAGGCTTTGGAACGATGTTGCAGTATCTGCTTAAAGTTCCCTGTCCCTTGACTTCATGTTAACTCAGACTCCATTTCCTCTTTAAATGATACAGTAGAAGAATTTCTAAATGTCAGTCATTAAAAAGTGTGCTCAGGCTAACCTTTAAAAGTACACTAAATTCACAGTTTGGGGTTCCTTAGAGAAGCTTAACCAAAGTTTTTTTTTTTCCTTTTACCTCATCTTAAAGAAAAAAATTAACTTAAAAACAGATTTTCCGAGCCTTTTACAACCCAGACTTGTTTTCAGTCTCACAACCAAACTATAATCCTGTTAAAATGTTAAAACACTAATAGGTCCTAACAGTAAAATATACACGATCGTTGTAATGTTAATATAACTTGCCAAAATCAGTTGCAATTTAGAACAATTTCCTCGCACATCTTATTCATGCTGTTAGCAACGCGGATAGTACAGCAAGGATTCATATGTATATTTTAGAAGTATATTAAAGCCCAAGGATAAAAACCTTCCCTGTGCCCCATTTATAATGTAGGGGGGGAAATAAAACCAAAGTACAAAACTGGCTTACTTCCAGGATGATCAGCACGTAGACACCTACTAAGATGATGGACGCAATTGTTACTTGTGCCTCTATATTTGCATGAAGGTATCGGTGCTTCATGGAGAGAGGAACACTTCCAGGCTCCTGTAGGAAAGCTTGAATGTTTATGAAGATGGTGCCTCTGGTGAAAGAAAGAGAAGTTTTCCTTATCTCTGGACGGAAATACTGTTAGTTTTAGTTATGCACTCTTTTAATACTGAGTACCTATATATCTATGTCTATGTGTTATGTCTTTACAATTACGAGCAACTTTTCAAACATTTTCACTCTATCCCTCTAAACAGCATTGTTTGGAAAGTAACTCAAGTACAAACCAGCTTCTTAAATTCATTTTAAAAGCAACAAGGGGTCATCCTTTCTTGTACTTCTGAATCAGACAGTGATGGATTATTTTTAAAACATTATCTATTCCCTCATAGTCAAATCTATGTAAACTAGTAATTCAGTGTAACAATTCTCAGTCTGTTAGCCAACCTGTTTGATATCTGAAAGGTTCTGGTTGTGATGATTTGCTGATTTCTTCTTGAACTTAAGGGCAGAGACCAGTTGTATACCACCTGCAAGAGAGTAACATTTGGCAATATTATTAAAAGTCAGTGAAATTGATATGTCTCTGATCTAGGGTTTTATTAAGCTTTGCTGCCTCTCTATCCATTTAGGATAATTTTTTGTGGACAAGGCATAACACATACCAGTCTAAAATATTTCCACCTGATTAGGTATTTTACAGGCACTCAGGTTAAAGCAAACTCATCCTCATTCCCTCACTCGACCAATGAAGTGAGAGACACTTCCAAGAGGTGCTTCAGAGAGAGGACACCAAATCACACTTTGCATTGAGTGTAAGGAGCATCTAGGGCAGCTAGGCTCAGGGACAATGATATGGTTCATTCCCAAAGACTGCCTGGGAAGAAAACTAACATACCAAGGTACAGACAAGACCCAGGAGCAACTTCATACCCATAGACATTATGAAGAGGATATGGTAGAATTTCACAACAGGAAAAATTCTTGTTGGCTGATCTTCTAGCAAAAAGAAACAAAAAATCTTCAGAAAATAAACATTTTCTGAAACTTTGCCCGTTACTACACATTGACATTCATGCAAGTTTAACCAGATATACTCTTTAAATGTAAACACAGATATTGTTTCTTTTTTAAAGAAAAGGAACTTTAAAAAAGTCCAGTTTGATTAATTTTAGCCTAAATCTTAAACTTGTCCTGACTCTGTACGCTACAAAGCACAGAAGAAATTCCAGCTTGATCAGCCAGCTTGGAACATCTGACACAGAGAAATGCCTGAGGAGCAAGGAGGCAAGGAAGGCTAGTTTGGCTACCTCCTCCTTTGGTCATTGCTCAGCTGTGCTGGTGTGTCAGAGAGAGGCCATCCTGTCATGTATACAGAATGAGAGGCGTTTGGTTGCATGTCGATGCTCTTTATTAAATGATGAAACTTATTTATACTTTTCAGTGACACACAATGACAGGCTGTAAAAGATCCTCCTTCACCAAATTCTCTGGGAGAAAGCAGCAAGAACTTGTTATAAACAACAACGGAAGGCCCTCAGAGAAATAATGCCAATGAATGTGACACATTTGAGAAAATAATTTGCAACAAAATGTGAAAATGTATTTCAGTGAGTGCAAAAAGGTACTTCACACTTGTTTCTTCCTTCTAAGGCAACTTTCGAAACACTGCCAATATTAAACATGAGAACTTCCATGCTAAGTGTCAGTCAAGGGGCATAAGAATATAATATAGGAAGTGAAAGGAAATCTAATAAAAAAAATCTAACTTTTATCAGAATGAGTTTCTAATGCTGACATTGACATGCTTCACATCAGGGGAAGGTACGACCACTTAATCCACACAACAGTAACAGAAATGAGTGCTAAAACACATCTCAGAAAAAGTGAAAGAAAATTTAAAGCCCATCACCTGCTGCTGGCGTCTCCTCCTTGATCCAGCATCTTCAGTCTGGCTGACCTGTACTACAATGTATTCCTCAATCTGCTGGTCATCCACATCTGCTACAAATGGGCCTCCTATGTCTAACTTCAACAGAGCAGAATCAAGAAAATCGGTCAGATTCATGGCTGTTAATAAATTTGTTAAGGTGTAAATTTCCATTAAAACAGATATCTGTGTCCTCACCAAGCAGTACTAATTTGGCCAGGATTCTAAGGAAACAGGAGTTATGGGTTCATAAGAAACATACCTGTCCTTTCCTAGTGACTTTTGAGATCACCAGTGCTTTCAGCTGACACTATAGATGTACCAAATTTCACAGTAGCATATAGAAATACATGGAGACAGAGAAGCAAGGCTCTTTAAGTGCTTGTACTAGATGAAAGGCTGTGTGATTAGCTCAGCGATTTAAACATCACAGAATTTGTACTGTGGAAGCTCCAACTATGGGGAAAACTAAACCAGAATCAACATCCTGTTCATGCCAAGGGATTTGCTTTTTTGGTCAAAATTTTACTCAGTTTTTCAAACATTGGGAAGACATCTTTCCAGGCTCTTCTCAGTTGGAGTACACACAGACTTTCTCCTCCAGCTCACTCGTCTACTTTTTCTTCCTTTCTCTCTTAGATATCTAGCATGAGGTGTGGTCAAACTACATTCCTCATTTAATACAGTGAGAAATCAGTCAACCATGGTACATGAATCTGTGGGAAGTCTGGCTTTATTGGTCCAAATATATCTAGGACTATTTAATATGGTTGAGAAAGAAGCATCTCTGTGGATTGGGGGAAGAGAGAAAGCCTGAGCTTTTAAACACTTCACAGGGTGGGGTTTTTTTTTTTTTTTTTTGTTTGGTTTGGTTTTGTAACAGAGTGATATTGTAATTGTTTTGCTCCCATCTGTGACTAGATAGAAAGCTAGGGCATTGCCCACAAAAACAAATCCTAAGAAGAGACCAAATTTTAGGCATATGTGTTCTGTTGAAATCAAGTGATTTAATCACATGCCTGAGTATCTCAATGGTTTTAACTTCTAACATTTAATTCAGCGCATTACGAAATCTGTTTCAAAAAATGTACAAGATCATATATGTCCCAGAAGGATTTTCACAGAAAGGTGTCTTGTTGCCTGTAGAACTCAGAGATTTTAATGGGAAAAAAGAAAACCACAGTACAGTTCAAGGGAACTCAGGGCAGTGTTGTGTGCTCCTACCCAGTGAGCCCCAGTAAGGCCATGCATGGTAGGTCAGTTTCTAATTGGGAAAGCTTTATGACGGTATGCAGGGGTCCTGCATCTTTAAAGGAGTGATTGCATTTGTCCATATGCCCAGTAAGAGAAATTGATTTAGGGAATAGATGTCTCTTGCACTAACCCAAAAAAAGACCCTAGCAGATCTAGCCTCAGGTGAGCAGCCAACGTGTTGCCATTTAATAGGTGACCCTGCTTAGCATGGTGAGCAGAGCAATCACCACCAACACCTTTCACATGCTGTTCCTTAAGAATGAACCTCCCAAACATCTATTTGCTTAAAGGGATCACACAGGAAAGGATAAAAAAAAATAACCTCACATAAGAAATCAGGAGGTCAACTCCAGTCAGGAGAATTTACACACACAGCTCTTAGCTAGCCTAAATACAAATTACAACACTTCTCTTCTGGTTCTGAAGGTTTGTGATTTGGCACCACAATTTTCCTATGTCTCAATTAATACATAATATTAGTCTCAACTGGAACTATAGCTATACCTTTAACTAGAGACACTAATTCTATCTTCTAAAAGGTCTGCTGACCTGAAGTCATTACCCCAATGATTTGGGACACCTTTCGACAGTCTGCCTTTTATTAGGAGTATAGCCAGTAATCTATGTTCTGAAAAGCTTCAGATGCATACAATTATGGCAGCTTCATTTTCAGCAATACTTTTAAAATAAATCCTGTAATTACCTAGATGACACATCCAGGAACTATTTTATGAAGGATGCTTATTAAAAGGGGTAAAAATTAAAAATGTTAAAAAAATTAGATCTTGTTTTCAAGAAGAGTGGTTCCTTCTTTCTTTTCCTCTAAAGATGAGGATACTTAACAAGTTTTTCCATTCCTTTCTGTGCATTTATAAACCATCAGAGAAAGCTCTAGCAAAACAGGTTCTCCTTGGATTGCTAAGTGAAACTGAACATCATTCATCTGTCTACACTGAGGCTCTGAAATCCCAGCAGAGTTATCTTTCTCCAAACAATATTTAGAGACCCTGTCATAAATCCATTGTTAGACTGCAGCAGATCATAGCCTTTATGAAAGGTGGAATCAAAATAAACCAAGAGAAAACCTCAGCCATGCTTATATGAATCAAAACGTGATATTTTTTATCAAGCTGCCCTTCGGAATATTTTTGTTCTGCCTTATCTTTGTTTTATATTTCCCTTAAATTGCCAGAATATGATTTCCTTTATATTTAAATCATTCATGTGTGACTAACTTTTGGGAAATCTGTCTTTTTACTTCTATTATCCCCTTTTATTCTGCTATTTAACCAAGCTGAGACCTTTTGTCTTTTCTGAACTTTTTTTTGTAACGTGGTCCCCAGTGAGTGCCTTTGAAGAAAAAAATCTCCCTAACAAGACTTACAGCCAGAGCTGTTATTTTTTATTTTACTTCAGCTAATCTGCCTTATTTTTATGCAGTTCCATTCTTGAAATTATATTACTGCTGTGAATTATCCTGTCAAGGGATTTGGGTCTGTGTATGCTTTGTGCACCATTACACAGTGGTTGTCTGTATTTATGTCTGGCACCAGATGGGGCCCACTGCTCAGAGCTAAACCTAGAGCTGTATTTTCTGTTCTCAGTTTTCTGACTAGCTGCTCCTAGAAGGTATTGAAGGGTGTGCAAGATACACCTCATATTACTTTATTCTTTTGTAACTTGTTTAGACAGCATGATGGAATGGGATGCAGTGGCTAAATGTTTAAATTGGCATTCATTCACCACTGTTTATACTTCTGTGCTGTGGCCATCTGCATCTGAGTTGGTTACTCCCTTAAAATCAGTGAAAAGAGGGTGCTTCAAAGATGGAATTCATTGCTTCATTTTAGACCACCACACAAAGATGAGAGGAATTGTTTGTGAGAAGCATCAGTTCTCTATATTGGCTATAAAGAGGGCCTCGGGTGACTAACAAGTGTAGATGAGAGGAGTCACTCCCTACATACCAAGTCCCTGCTCTACCCTCCATCACTCCATTCATTCAGTAGGTCCAGAGCCAGCTGAAAAGTCATGACTGACAGAGATTCCATGTTATATTTGCGTGCAGATGGCTGACTTCATGCTTTCTTTAACATCTGCTTGTACCACTTACTCTGCCTACTGTAAAACCTGCCCTGAGAATACCATGTCTATTGATTATTTTTCACTGAGTTTCTTTACATACTCTTGATCCTGATTCATGGTCAGGTCGCTCATACTAGTTTCTCTAGGATATTACCATATTAAGGAAGGCTTCTTGTCTGGGTCTTAGGATCTATTATTACGTGTTGTCCTTAAATGGGATTGTTTCCTCATCACTCCATGCAGTTTTGTCTTTTGTTGTCCTATGCCTGTTTGTAGCTCATGAGGTATTTTTTACACTGTTACTTCACAATATATCAAGCTGAACCACATTTTTCTATACCTATTGGTTTCCCCATCTGAAGAATGCGCCATAACTTTTTTCTCCCTTTTTTTTTTGCAGTGTGAGGTACCTAGTTCCATTTTTGTCTACATTGAATCCATCTTTTCTCCCTGTGCTCCATCAGCTCTAGAAGTTTTGTAAACCCTTAATAAACTCAATTTTCTACAGCACCTTCTCAGTGTTGCCATAAGATTTTACTTCTTTGCCTGCCTCTGTGTGTGGTTTTGGTCTCCATACACCTGCTTAGCAGCTTGAACATTGCCTGCAGGCCAAAATCCTTAGTATGTTTCCAACAGCATCAGCAAACATAAATGGTTTTTAAATGTGTTCTGCAAGGAAAAATGACGGAGGAGTGTCTAACAGTAGAGAACTGGAGTTACAAAATTTTAAAAAATCAAAGGGGAAAGGAACTAAAGAGATTAGAGAGGTTATTTTATTAATTAAGTTAATTGATGCTTCCTGAGAGAACCCTTTTTTAGGACCTCCATGGAAGCTGAAAATTCTGCTAGAATCTGATAGTGTTCTTTGCCTCACAGTCTTTCCACGTATATTTCAGGTTTATAGAATGGGAAAGGCAAACAATCAGATCAAGACTGAAGGGCTTTAAAATATATTTATAAAAAGGCAAGATCCTGGGCCACACAGAAAAATTCACAATCCATTCCCCATTTATCATCAGGTTTCAGGTCCAAGAGGAGGAAGTTCTGACAACCAGTCTGAAAAAGGAAAACTAAATTGCTTCACCTAGACTGATCTAACTTTCCCTCACCTATAACAGGAACTAGCACAAGTACAGTTGAGGTTGAGAGGGAAGCAAATAAGATTGTTACTCAGATACTTGTCAGGGGCAGGGTAAACCTGGAATTTTAACAAGCTCAACAAGGTGCACAGAAATGTGCTGAAAGATTTACTTTTTCTTTTTAAAATAAAATATTGCTACTATTGAAAAGTAGCAAAAATGAAAAGTATAGAAACAGCAATAATTGTACCAGGTAGAGTGAAAGAAAAGAAGACACTGTATCACAGACAGACACATCTTTAAATTACAGTGAGGCAGTGTACTATTTGACTGCACAAGTATCCTTAGTAGTATCCACAAATCCCCACTACTTTCTGACTTCATAAAGCCTAGTTCAACTGAAATAGTTAATGCATAGTTCTGCTCCAGCGGTGTATTGTTCATTGCTGGAGAAAACCTTAACATTTTGTCTAGATCAGGGCAGATTTTATTAGAAACAAAGGAACAAACACAGAGTATACTTAGCATTTTAGAAGATTCTTCAAGTCTGAAAACCTATGGAAGCTGCAGGGAAAGAAAAGAATATTTCTCATTCACTCTTTGGTCAATCAGTTAATGGAAAGAAGTTATCTGAAGGTTTGAATGGCCAAACAGTAATAGAAAATAAAAATATTCATGCCTTAGAATAGATACATGTAATTAAACTAAGAGATGATGGAATTCATTCAGATGCTATATCTCTTCTTCTGTTTATATAATCCACTTTCCAAAGACACACCATCTATTAATTATTGATGTTCCCCGTTAAAATACAGCCTTTGAGCAAAAGATCTGAAAATGCTTCACACATTTACATCAATAAGGGAACTGAATCTTGCTTCCTGCAGAAAAGGGTTCTCTAAACAGGCTTCAGTATAAACTTACTTCTTTCTGGTATTAGAGAGCTGACTGTTAGAATTTATAAGCCAATAAATCCCAAGTGTCAAAAATGAACAACATTACCATTACTTTGAAAAACTATACTAAATCCACTGAATTTGTATCTGGTGTCAACAGAGAAATCAGTATTAAAAAAAATAGCAACTTACAGACTCAAACACTTTCTATTACTTCACAGAAGGCATGATCTTGTTTTTAGAAACTGCAGCAAACACACCTCAGTGCTGCATACCAGGATTGTACCCACAGGGATAAGAAAAGCAAAGGGCTATAAAATAAGCTAATAGAAAAGCAGAGAATGGGAAAACAACTAGAGTAAATCCAAGCAAGAGATAAAGGTAGCGAAACGTAAACAAATGGGAACAAGAACAAGTAGAATAGTGTTAAAGAGATGTCATAGGAAAAGCAGATCTCCACCATGCCATCTGATGCAGGTCTCTGGCAGCACCAGAGACAGAAAGTACTGCCTCTGAACAAGCTTGGGATCTAATGGGCAGGACAGTAACCCCAAAAATGTCTAAGTGACACCAGGATGACAAAGGATCTGAAGTCCAAAGGGGATCGCTCAATTTGTTTTTAAAAAACATTTCAAACTTTGTTTTGATTTTTCTAGTGTATGCCAATACATTGTATGTGAACACACATCCATAAAACACACAATGGACATGGGCATTTCTGGACAGAAATAGAAATGGGAAGAAGGAATTAAAAAAAAGAATAGCAGTTAGTATCCATTCAACATTTCTGTCACAGCTTTCGAAGCATAAGCACGATGTAACAAGCGTTCATTTGCATAATTTGGCATCATATGAGCTAAAAGACTTATTTTCCACTCAAAGCAGTGTCATATAACAACCTCTGGGGTTTTGTGACAAGGACTACTGCAGCATATCTGCCAAACTACCATGAAATTCCTGTAGACATTCAGAGAGTAATGCCTAACAACCGCTGGGAATACCACAGTCTGTCAGCCAGCCCAAATCACATCCTGAACACTGCTGTGTGAATGGTTAATATGACCCAAGCCTAGCCAAAACAGCAGACACTTTCTCCACTATGCAACAAAGTGGACAACCATGTGACCTTACTTCTGCACAAATGAAGACCAGCAGCAATGGTGAGATGACATTCAGAATTGTTTGTGGCTTTTCCAAATCTATTTGGAAATTTAATGTTTCTCCTTGACCCTTCTGCTTGAATTACCATGTCACCTTGAAAATGAAGCACATCTTTGCTGAATTGACATTTTTTTCCCCAGCTCAGTGACCTCAGCTGGGGGACAGAACATCCAGTTTTCAACACACAAGACAAACTAAGAAGCTTCAGCTCCACATTTGCAAAGTAAGAAAGGGGAATGCTGTATTCTGACTGTCTGTTAGCTTTTTGGGTCAAAGCATCCTGACGTGATAGGTAAAGTGTGAAATAAAGGAACACGGGTTTGTGCTCAAATCCCAGTCCCACCAGCACTTCCCTGAAAGAAACAAAGGAATAGCTGGTTGCAGAGTCAATGTATACAATGCAGCAGCTTTGGTTCCAGCCCAAAATCTGTGGAAAGAGAGGAAATCCTCAGGCTATGCTATGGCAGTAGACTAAAACTGGAGCTTAAAGACTCACTGCCAATACAGCCTCCTTTGGCAGACTGGACCCCAACAGCTGTTCAACACCTCACATATATAGGAGCTTTCAACGACAGTTTCAAGGAGGACAAAATATTAATGTGAAAAAGATACTCGTGGGAGTTTACAGGTCAATTTGCTAGCAGGCCTACAAAATGTTGACTTGCTTTCCTCCAAAAAGGAATCTCAACTTTGAATGATAAATGTCCCTGAAGCATTAACCTTTTCTTCCTCATTTGCTCTAATAATTATTGTATTTTGCTCTGTCATTACTGGTGACAGTGAAAATGCTAATAAATCTATTGAGAATGATCTCTCCCTGCTGAAAGCCATGGAAATGTCCAGTTAAATAGGGGGAAAAAAAAAAAAAAAAAAGCCACTTTAAAAATTTAATCCTGCTGCACCTTTTCAACTCAAGACACCTCCCAGGAGTTTGTTTATCTATGGGTCAATCACTTTTTAACACTAATGAAATAAAAGCCAAACAGATTGCAGACCAGCCTGATTAATCTAGAAATACAGCAGGAACAAGAAATGTAATTTATTTGCAAAACTTATTGTTTGTTTACTAACTGAATGTTCATCCCTCAAAGATTTTTCATATTCAGGTCTACATTCATCTGCAATTAATCATTTTTATTTGGGATTATTCTACTGCTTGTTCTTTTAAAGTTTCTTGGCAGTCTGTGGATTTGAATTCCCTAGTGAGCAATTTTGCATTGAAAATTAGTAAAGGAATCTGCACCTCCATTGAAATAATCCACTGATCTACTAATGCATACACATGGCTGAGCTAAGCTATTCTGGAAACATGTCCATGAATCATCTAGCTTACTGCTCTTGAAGGAGTTCACTGGGTAACATATTAATAAGTACACGCTCTAGTTACAGATGGGGACTGGTCTGTGGAGCAGCTGCTGCAGCCAGGGGCATGTCCTAGCCACGGTCCCAGCTGTTTACTGGGCCTGGGTCCCACTGGGTCTGCAACCCACTTCCACACCCTTGGCTTCATGAAGAGGCTGAACATGACAACTGGATGGGCACCACAAGGCACCCTAGACAGAAAACATTCATTATGACTTAGATAAGGAGCACAGCTCTGGCCTGTGTTAAAGGTCAAATCTAAGTGCAGCCCAGGCTCTGAGGACACCTAGTTCTCCCACAGCGTAAGACAGAGAACACCCACCCATTCAAAGAGTTTATCAATGAAACTTCAGTTCAGGGTTTGTCTTTTGGTTTGGTTTTGGTTTTTTTTTTTAATGAAAGAAGGATACAGAAGGTTTCCAGCGGTGATACAGCCAACATCTGCCAGGACACACCTTGATCTGGATAAATGCCAAATAAAACCTAGGGCAAGGATAAAATCCAAACATTCATTAATAACACAGGCTGAAAATGCCTGCTAAGCTCAAATACTTAAACACGACTCTTTCAGACTACACATTAAACTGTAGATTGCTTTCAGTATTTTCAGGTGTGTTTCCACCACAGCTGAAAAGCAGCCCTGGGATACTTGACAAAGACAAGGGATATTCCTTCCATAAACTTACTTCCAAAGTCACATTCATATTTTGTCCAACTGCCTCTTAGAATAAAGTTGTAATCTTAAGGATCTATCTGGAAAACACATCCACATCTGAGGAAACATAGTGTCATCTATTTTGTCTCATACAGAAGCCCTGCTAGCCAAAAACAAAGTTCCTTACAGCAGCTAAAAGGATAAACTCCAATTTTTTGTAATGTTTCTCAAGTCTTGCAGTCTAAGAATTTGCTGATTTTGATAGGGGAGGGCAGCATTCTGACAGCCCCAGTAGGAAGTTGCCTACCTCCATATGGCTTTCTGCCTTTCACATGGTAGAGTGATGCCATTGCCATACTCCCCAGAACAGCTTTTCCTATGAAGATTTCTCAGGTATTAGCCAGTATCTAAAGACTCATCCTAAATTCAACACACAACCATAAAGTACACACAAATCTGAGTTTAAGTTGCCTCCTCAAACTCAGCTACTCACTCTACCACATTGCCCAGGGTGGTGAATAGTGCACCAGACAGTGGCTTCACTAGGCAGGAAACGCTACACAGTATTTTCGGGTTTTGCCATCTTGCTCCCACCCTTGAGACCATTTTTTTTAGTAGCTAGGAACAATTATCACACCTTATTTTGAAATAATTCTAAGCAAATAGGGACTGCGAAAGGATTGCAAATTCAATACTTACAGAGCAGACAACTACAAAGATAAAAAGGCCTGAAACTTTTAGGAATTTTAGACAGCATCTGAAATGGAAGAAACATTTATTTGCTATATGGCTAGATAAAAACAATTTTTTTTCTGTTATCTTAAAAGCTCTGACATTTCAGAAGCATCAAGGTAAGTACTTATGGGTAATAATATACCACAGCAGACTATGGACACCACAGTGTAGGGCCAGCCTCTTGGGAAGACTCAGTGACTGTAAAGGCTCCTGCCTCAGGTCTGCTGCCAGCTCGGTCTCCTTCCACAGGAAAGAGGTTTTAGCCTTTTAGCCCAGCTGGTGCTGAGACCTGGAACCACTTCTCCACTGTTATTGTCAGCACCCACCAGATCCAGGGCCCCATCAGCTTGTCCTGGTATCTTCCAGGGAGGCAAAGTACCATTGCCACCACAGAGAGGTGGCATGGCCAAGCAGAGAGTACAGTTTGTTGTATAGAGGGGTGGTGTCATGAATTACTTCCTCAAAACTGGACTTCTATTGCACATCCTGAAAGGTTTTGGGAAAAGAGAGATACTAGAACAAGCTTTAAGAATTTCCTGGGTTTAGCAGTGTCTCTTTAAACCAAATATATTTCATGAGCATCTCGAGATAAATCAGCTAGCAAAACTAGATGTTTTTTCCATAGCATGTCTATACCCTTTGAAGGAAAGCCCAGTTCTGGAGATGTGATGACCCCAAAACTTCTGAAGTGTCAGAGCTTACTACTGAGTGAGTTAAGCAAGAATAACTCTAAATTAAAATGTGTTGAAAATGGATGCCCTCAAGTAAGAAATCTTAAGATATAGCACTTTTAAATTACTATTTGTTTCATCTTACCATAAATGGTAACTCTTAACCAATTATTTTCTGACTGCCCATTAGTATGTTACACAGATGTCTTAATTTACAAAACTCTTTTTGGTGATTTGCCCTTATTACATCTCTTCATTAATTGAAGACATTGATGTTCTCATTCCATTTTTTCAAGAGTAAACATCCAAACATTGCTTTTCTGACAAAATTACAAATGTAAGGTTTGATTTAAGCCTGATGACAAAAAAAGAAGGAAAACATTTCAAGTTACTAGGATAATTAGTGAAGATGGGAACAGTGCAATAAAAAGCTGCATTGACAGATGCCATGGAACAAAATGCTAAAGCATTCTGAAAAGAGTCAGAAATAATCTTTAATCATAGTGGAAAAATGTCTGTAAACTAAGTTCATTGATTGAAAACAACGTAAGTGGATGGAGACCTATTTTTAAAAAACATTTTTTTCTAAAGATCCCTTCTTCTTTAGAATTCTCCAAACAGGTAGGAAAACAAAAAAAAAGATTAAAAAAAAAAAAAAAAAAAAAAAACCACAAAGCAGCAAATAAGAATACATTGCCACAGACAAACTGGTACAAAGTAGCTACAATATCCTATGAAGCAACTTTACACAAACTGCATGACATAATAATCTAGAGATGGCAGAGAAAGAGGGAAAGAAGCCAGTTAGGTGGCCTCTTCCAGAAATGCCAGGTAGCCCTGCTCTACTGAAAAACAAGGTAGCTGAAACAGGGAAGAACATAACAAAGGCTTGAAAAGAGAAGAATGACAAAAAAAAAAAAATTATCAGTAACTCATAACTTGTAAGATCTTTTGGCATTGTGTGATTTATGGAAAATACCTAGTGCTAACTTAGTCATGCATCCTCTATCCTGCTTGTCTGTTCTTCCCATCTCTACATTACAATTCTATTCTAGTGTTTTTGAGAATTCATTGTGTCATAAACTACTAAACCCTAGTCCAGATTGGTTTAGTTTTAATGTGGTTGATATTTTGTTTGTACTTTGAAATTACAATTTTTAATAATAATAATATTTCTAATTATTATTGAAACAATAAACAGTAATAACTTGATTTTAAGACATAACAGAAATAAAAAAACATAATTAAACCTTTATAAATTCATAACCACTTGCCTGCAAATAACAGAAAGTTATATAAAAAGGCTGGCAAAATGAAATAAAGCTTCAGGAAACGGTTGTTTTATGACATGTAGAATTTAGAAGCCTCTTTTCCGCCCGTCTGTTTGTTTTCATGACATTTTATATTAGGGAAGCAGCACTTTTAACAGCTTACAGTTGAGAAGTGATCAGCCTTTGACTCACCCGTGGTTTGCAATCTGTCTCTTCCTACAGCGCTAATCTGGCACAGCAGCGCAAGTACGAACCCTGGGCCAAACCCTGCTCTGATATCTGCCTCCAGTGCAATCCTTTTTTAGTTGGAATTATAAATCTGTTAGGGATTTCACCCCCTGCTCTAAACCAAATGATTGTTGGTCTCATCGACATGTTGGGCAGTTGAGCTCCGTTTATCATCTCAGCAAAGTTATGCTGATATACAACAGCCAAGGAGCCGGTTTCATACGTCCAACTTGCACTATGGCAATAAATATATTTCATGGGAAGTTCTGTCAGAAAAACGTGCTATTCCTTCGATTATAAGACTACACTGTACTAGAAACAATGGATACTACACCCCGCTTGATGCCTTTGTTCCACCAAATACCAGGGAAAGCTACCACAAGCGTGAAGAAAAACGCCTGCCAAACTTCTCCACATCTGCTCATACTGCACGAATTGCAGCCAGTGAAATTCTCCTGCTTCATTTGTTCAGCAGCAGTGCAGGAGAGCAGCACTCTAGACAACACCATACGCACGTGGGAAGAAGGAAAACAATTGTGAAGTGATGAGCTAAGGCAACACATGGACTGGGAAAAGACACACGGACGTCTCTTTGGAAACGTTCTGCTGATCAGCACAGAGATGTGGACATGCAGTGCTGGGCTCTATGCAAGTCTGCAGACACCAGACCAAATTAGTAAAAAGTGTTGAAACTCTGGAAGGGACAGAGAGAACTAGTATCCAAGATTAAAGGGTTTGCTAGTTAAATCCCAGGCAAAAATATCCCGAGAAAATTTGAATTTAAGCTCTTATCAAATTGGTATCTTTTACTATATTAACAGATTCAATTTCATCCATGTCTAAATGAAACAAAAGACTACTTTGGGGTAAAGATTGAAACGTATTAATGTATTTAAAGATAAAAAAATACTCATACTTGGCATTTTATATATATGGAAACCTACTATGGAAAGACTGTGTTAGATGCACATTTTAATTGAAGAATTTCATAAAAGCAGTGAAAAAAGCAATGAAACACTGAAGCATAAACTGTGAAAACAACCTAGAGGCTTTTAAGAAATGGTTTCAAAGAAATGTTAAAAGCAATATAAGAGGTATTTAATTAAAAATTTAGAATAGGTGCTGTGAATGGTGTTTACAAGAGCAAAGTGTTATTGGCCACTAAGTAGAGGCTGTAATCAATTTCACCAGGGTTTATTTATATGCTATCAGTGGCCTAAATATAAAGTGTTATTTTACTTATTTGCAGAGGAAAAAAAAAAAAAATCTAGCTATCTATACTTAAAAACTAGTCCCTGAAGAATTTTTTTTAAAGTAATAAATAAAAAGAAGAATGGGAAAATAAATTAATTAATTAATATTTGAATTCAGACCTCATCTTTGATAAATTGAACTTCACATGAAGGTTGTCCAAGATTTCATATTTCTCAGAAGAAGCAGATCTGGACAAACTTGCCATTTCATTTCCCAGGTGAAACCTTTGCTCAAATTCTGCAGAGCTGTTGTCCCATGAATCATCATCTGTGGTAAAATCTGGATTATGAAGAGCCATGCACTGCAACCTGTCACATGTTTTCAGTAAACATAATAAAACAAAACAGTGATTTATTTCAACAGCTAGTAGATGCAATTGGCCTTGCATATCCTTAGGTTCACTGTGTGAGATTAATGCAAAAACCATAGATTTTTTCAGTACCGACTGAGCTCCCCTTGGTGACAGAGCTGGCTAGACTGGGCAGCAAGAGCAAAGACTCCATGACGTTTAGGTGTATCTGGGAGGATCACCTCTCTGATGTACCAGGCAAATATAGTTCCAGATTTGGTGTCTAAACCCCCTATAAGGACCCTTTCTATGTCTCTGCTCTGCCTTTCAGTGCACCTAAAATAACACCACATGGAGGCAATAAGAGCACATGGCCTGCAGTTGCCTATCCTTAGGGGTCTTTTATCACAGTGACCTCAGACCTTACATTCTTCCCTTCCCTATTCAGAGTCCCTTCTTTCCACTCAAGGTCTTACAGAATAATTCTCTGCTCACAACCCCTGCCATTCACTTTATTTCCCAGAAGGTTTGGTGTTAGGATATAAAAAAGAACCATACACAATTAAATGTGAGGGAGCTTAAAAAAATATATTTTTGAAGTAAAATGAAAGTAACTCACCTACTTGCCTCTGAAGAAACCTTCAATAGTGGTGTCTTCTCTGTAAAACCAATGTTTTTTGTCCTTGAGCTGAATAATTTGGAAAAATTGAACTGATATCTTTGAAGGGAAATAAAAAAAGTACAGTAAGTCTGCAATACAATGATTCACTACAGTGCTACAGAACATTTTGCCACAAGTGCATCTAACTAGCCAAATAGTCTTTAAGAATGTTGTTCACCTAAATTAGGGGGGTTTATGTATGAACCAGTAATGGTTTTTACTTCCTTATAGTCACGGAGGACTCTACTGCATAAATTAAGAGAAATTTATCTTATCCTAAAAGCAGCATCTGAAATAATTAAATTCCCTCTGAATGCCAGAAGAGCAGGACACCTAATTCACACCCACATGTTTATATTTCAGACACCTACATTTACAGTGGAACAACAGCACTGTAATATTAGTGAGGAACAATGTTTAGGGTAAATAATTACATATATTCATATAAGTTCACAATAATACACTTCATCAAGCATAACGTAATAGGTAATTTCTGCTCCATAAATGACATTTGAGACATGGATCACCACAAATCTACTAATCTCTACAACAACCTCAGTGCCCTTTGTGGTAGGAAAGAAAGCTTTTTTCTGAAGTGCCAATATTTCATTCCTGCAGCATAATCCCTTCCAAACAGTTTATATCAAGTCTTGGTCCTGGTGCTGCAGATAATTAAGAGAAAGTAAGCTACTCCTTGCCATATTGCAGCTTAGCATTGTTAAGAAGCCTTTTGCTAAAATATAAATCCCAAAGCTTAAGAAAAAGATAAAGAGAATCAAGAGCAATCACAGGGGTCTGGCTTTGGGGCAGGGTTCTGGAAGAGATTAAATAATTGAGCTATTTTAAAGCACTCTCCAAGACCGGGATCTTCTAGAGACTTTTCCTATCAAAACCACCATTATTCAGACAAGCTCAGATTTGCTCCATTCAACGCTGCAGACACCCACCACCAGAAAGTCCCAAAGAAGTCTGATAGATATGCAGTCAACATGACAACCTTATTACTCACAGAGACATTAGAGGCCACCTGAAGTGTCTTCTGCTATTGCTAGACTGTGAGGGGAAAGAAATTATAAAATCATAGACACCTAAATAAATATACAAAGGTGTCTGGTTAATTAATCTTTTAAATAGAAGGCCAGTCCAAAAAGAATTATTTTTGTGTATTTAACTATATAATGCCATGAAAGACTGCAGATTTTCTTGCCATTTGTAGAGATATGCATGAACTCAGACTCTGTAAAGTTAAAACCTCCTGTTAGTGCTTCAGCTTGTTCCTTTAGTAGTGTTATCATTAAGAAGCCATGCTAAGTGTGGAGCAACTGGATATGGTTATTTCAGCCTTGAGTGGCCACAATGCTCAATCAAACTCTGCTCTAAGAACTGTATTTGCAGTATCAGCAGAAGAGATTGAATGAGTTAGAGAAATTGAATTAGCCACTCCCTAGGGTCAAATGATGGGCAGATTACAGTTTAGGTGCTACATGGCACTGGCACTTCATCTGTGAAGAAGTGATTACTATTCTGAAGCTATCCAAGTGCCTCCTTTTTTAAATAAGAGACTCATTCACAGAAGAAGAAGAAGTGGGGAAATTCTGGTATTTTGAAGTGTTATTCTGATCTTATCATGGCCTAGATGTAAAAGAGCTACCCATAAAGGTAGCAATAATACAATCAGGACTTTAAATGTGTGCTAACCAAGCATCACTGATATGCTCCTGGCTTATCTTGGCATTCCACTACATTCAAAGTCTGCATCCAAAGGTAATTATTTTAATAAACATTTTGATGGTGGGCCTTGAATTTGTACATTCAGAAATTTAACTCATTCAAAGACCAATTAGCTGTTTCTCTTTTAAAGAAAATGATGCCACTTGTTCAAAAAAAAAAAAAAAAAAGGGGCCCCAAATAATACCAAATAATATATACTATATACTGTTCTGATCTAACCACACATTGAGCACACTATGAACTTTGGACACTTACTTTTCTTCTTTTCCTCCTAGAATATATGCAAAATCTGAGATTGGCAGTCAGAAAAGTTTCTACAAAAACTTCAATTTTCTTCTAATTGTTAGAAGCTGATACCAACATTGATTTATGTTGCATAGGCATACATGTATCTGCTGAAAATTCCTCAGCACAGCAGGTCTTCATCACAACTGTAGTTGACAGAAGAGTATGCAGAGTGCTGAAGGGCAGAGCAAGCACAGCAATGGCAAATAGAAAGCGAGGAAAGTTTAGTGGAAAGGGGTTTAACTAATAGAACCTAAGATGAAGGTTCCAGAAGTCTAGTTAGAGACATCACCTTCACTTTCGTTTTGCACATTATCCTCACTTGCTGGTACAGATCTTGTCACTTTTTAATGGAACTGTAGAGCTTCACAGATTGCCAAGGATGGCCAATACAGTAGAAATGGAAAAGGTCTTCAGCTAAAGTGAAAACAGTTATTACAATAATTTGCAGAGAGCAAAAACACATGGACAAGAATAAGCAGCAGAAAACAGCCAAGCCTGACAAAACAAAAATAATTAGAGAAAAAGCAGAAGAGCCTCAACTCCCCTGTGATCTGATTACTCTAATTAGAGAATGAGAGTAATGTAAACAATAAAGCAAATTAGGGCATAAAAGAATCTCAAAGGCTGAAAGCTCTGAAAAGAACAGTTGAAAAACATGAAGAAAAAATAGTATGGACTATAAAAATGAAAGTCATCCCTAAACAGAGTCTAAGGCAAGACCCTCTGAGCCTCTCATACTTCTGCACAGACCGTATTGGTCTAATTTAGTCACTCACTTCACCATATGATAACAGAGATCATCTGCAGCCAAAACTTAGGAAAGCCCAAAGACACGCTACTATTACAGGAGCAAGTCTGCAGTGCTCAGACACCCTCTTAGCATTCTTCTTGGTGCTCCTCAGCCCTGCAAATGGCTGGCAATTGTGACACTGTGTAAATAAGGGAAAGAAATTGGTGTGACACATTTCAAAATCTTGGATCAATTTATACAGAATCACAGAATGTTAAGGGTTGGAAGGGACCTCTGGAGATCATCAAGTCCAACCCTCAATATACGTTGCATGTTTCTTCACAACCAAAAGAGCTTACACATTCAGTTTCCATCTGAACTTAAGGAAAAGCTTCTTTACTTTGAGGGTGACAGAACATTAGAACAGGCTGCCCAGAGAGGTTGTAGGGTCTCCTTCTCTGGAGATATTCAAAACATGCCAGGATCCAAACCTATGCAACTCGTTGTAGGTGAACCTGCTTTAGCAGAGGAGTTGGACTAGATGATCTCCAGAGATCTTCCAACACCTACTATTCTGTGATTCTGTGAGCTAGAAAACTTTGTTATACCTACATATTAGAATGGTGTGCACTCTAGCTCTACCAAGCAATTCAGCAACATTACCAAGGAGCTAATCACCAGGTCAGCTCATTAGCACTTTGTGGATATACCCATTCATAAAGATGAATTCATAAATTCATCTTCTTCATTCAGAAGACTGCTCTGGATTTATACTATGTGCAGCTGTTAAGTTAAACATTAGTTGTGTCCACTGTTCTTGTCTCATGGTTCAGCTTCAGAGATCATTAACATTTTGTAGATCAAACATGAGAAAAGACGTGAAATAACTGCATTTACAAATCTATGCATCTATATGTAAACATGTACATAGATCTTCACACACACAAAAAAAATAATTCTCATTTCCCTTTCATTCAAAAGTCATGGGAGAAAACTAAAACCAAAAGCTATGGAAAAAAAGTATTTGACAAGAACTTCTTCAAAGACTTATAAAGCATCACTTATACCAAAAGATCCATGTAGAACTGACATCAGAAAAAGAGGATGTCCTGCCTCTTGTACAGCCACAGCTGTGGTCACATGCATTCTCACATTTTCTACAGCTGGACTTTTTTTTTTTTAAATTAAGATAAACCTTTCAAACTGAAGGCTGTGTTCTTAGCACTTGGTTGCTGCTGTGACAGTCATCTATACAGATTCTGTCTCTCTCTGCAGGAGTATAGGTTTTCTTCTCAGGAAGGATGTTTTCCAAGCCAGTTACTGGCAAAGTCACACTTTCCCATAGCTAATCTTTCAAGCAATTACAATTTGTGACTGTCTCCATAGTAACCCAGAAGAGGAACCAGCTTCAAAGAAGTGCTGTCCACACCCCAGATGATACAGCAGGTTCTTCCAAGGCATGGAGGTGTTCACGGATGAAGCTCCAGTTGCCTGACAGCAGCTGGAGAAAGTTCTCACCCACAGCATTAAAAAATACAAGGGCCTAAATGCAAGTTCTGGGCATCTATTGCACAAGCATCCACAACCTGTGATTGTGCTACTGCTCCCACAGATGAGCAAAGTTCACACTCCTTTTGTAGCAATTTGTACTTCTCTACATCTCTACAGCAGAGATAGGCATTCAATCTCCTTCCCTTGTTTGAGTCGTTTAAGAAGAAGCAGGCTCCTCCTGGCCACATGGAGAGGTACAAGGAGAGCAGGAGAGGAAAGGAAAAGATGTGGGAGACTCCAGTTGCTCCCACTGACAGGACAATTAGTTCTCAGATGTCATTCAGAGTCAGTGGCTGAAGAGTTCTGAAGGTTCCACCTACAACACACTGCTGTTTCCCACTACCTGCAGGTGATAACTTCAGAAGTCTTCAGGAACTTCAGAAGAAGTCCAAAAAAGCTAACTCAATTCCTGCTATTATACACCAGACCTGCCCCCAACCACATTTACAGGCATTTGCTAATGTGCTTACACGTGCCACTTGAAACAAAAAGAAAAGGAAGATTTTGTTGGACTGCCGTTCAGCAATAAGCAATCTTTCAATCCCAAATATGCTACAGCAGAGGACACTAAGAGAAGTAAGCATCATACAAGAACCTGAGAAAGGGAAAGACCATACTTATCCTAGTTAGCTGACAAACACTTAAAATAATCACTAGTGTTGGCTGGAGCCTATTATTTATTTAGTCTTGTATTGAAAAGATGAATCATGCCACACAATGCATTGTTTTCATTTCCTATAATAAAAAGCATACATTTTAGGCATCAGCTAATATAATGCTTCATCTGCCATATGCTACATCATGCACGCAACTATCAGTAAAAGAGCTATTTCTATGACAAGAGAAAGCAATAATTCTCACTTCTAAGGAAAGGATTTGGTCAGAATTGAAGAAGAGGTGAATATGGACACATACATACTATGTAAGAACATCAACAGTTTTGAATATAACTAACTGGAAATTTCACTATACAAAAAAATTAAAAGCAGAATCTCTTCAGAAAAAAAAAAAAAAAAAAAAAGTTTTCATGTTTCCATGAATTAATAATAACTAAAAACATAAGTGTGAGGATGCCTCTTCAATAAAAGTCTGGAAATACTACCAAGCTAAGAGATTATAACAAAGACAATCTAAATTCAGGCAAAATATCCTAGAAGAGAAGAATGCCAGAGTAAGAATATGAGAGATAATTAATCATGCAGGAGACTAGCAACAACAGTAAGAATTTAATTTATCATTTCTACATTCTTGCAGGCTAAAGCCTAATTTTGGAAGCATCATCTTCCCTGAACAGAGAACATTTATACAAACTATGTGTTCTGAGCTGACTGTTCTTATCATAACTTTAAACAAGCACCATGTAGAAACAAACTGAAAAACAGATAGCTTATTACACATGGGGGAAAGGAAAAAAAAAAACCAAACCACACCACAACCACCAACCCAAAGAAAACCCCACACCAGTTTTTCATTACACGTGAAACAGTTTCAGTGTTTCTCAGTTTCTGATATAGTCCATTTTTGGACAATGGTTCCATGGTACAAACTGGGCTGACCAACATCATAGCATTCGGGTTTTAAACATTTACTGTGTCCTAAGCAGCTGTATAAATACATCTATCAACGTTATGATATGAGTGCCTACACAGAGACAAAACCTTCTGTCATGTTTTCTCTCCAGTAGTAGCACGTCACAGAGGAACTGTTGTGACTACCCATTGAAATGAAGGATGGTCAGCTGATACACTAAGAGTCAGGGGAAGGATCAAAGACTCCAGACCTTGCATCTCTAAACAGCCTCCAGGACATTTTCTTACAACTGCTTTATGTAGCTCTAACTAAATAAGCAAATAACCTTTAGACCTTTTAAAAGCATGCACCATTAAGATGTCAGAAAAAAATTAACAATGAAAGCATTACTTAACAGAGACTCATTTTTTCTTTGACTTTTCTAATTTTCTATTAGACAGGACTACACAGGATTCCCCAGAGCACCACAGTGCTGGCACTACCTGATGGCAAGGCACTGTGAGAGGCACAGCCAACTGGCAGATCTCATACTGAGAAGCATCTGCCATGCCAAGACCCCAGGCAAACAAAGAGCATGCTTAAGAAAGATGTAGTGAAATGTGTACTGAACTTTTCCAAGACATAGATGGTTATTTATGTAAAACACACACAGCATTCTTGCCTCATTCACTTCTGTAACATTTGGAGAATGAAAATGTTCTGCAAGAGTATGTAGTAATGGTCTTTTCTCCTTCATTTGTGTAATATCTTCTTATTTTAAGAAGGACAATTTTAAGTTCAGAAATAGCTTGGAAAATAGAGTGCTTCCTGTGTTTATTTTTTAAAAAATCAAATTGCACTTTGTAGGGTTGTTGTACTTCCCTGAAGAATGACATTTTCAGACACCTCTAGGACCTGGTAGCTCCTTTTTCTTAGGACTCTTTGCTGGCCTCTTTCAGGGGAAGTGTCCATCAAGGAGACATCAGGATGTGGTTAACAGACAAGGGCACCACTGCAGTGGGTGAAGCTAAAACAACGTACTTAATCCTTAAACTGCCCTGAAGCTCCTCTGACTCTACCTAAAAAGACTAACCACATTTTCTGGCCCCATGTCAGGGTGCAACAAGGTCAGGCTGCCCTGTGGAAGAAAGCCAGGAGCAGAGGGTGGCTATGGGTCTGACAGGGCTATGACCTCCCCAAGCAGGGCATGTCCCACAGCGCCTAGCAAGGGAGCAGAAACAGGATGGGAAGAGGCACCTGGACCAGCCCAGATGATCAAAACTAACCTGAAGGGCTGCAGTGATGAGGCAGGTCCAAAAAGCCTGAAGGACTGAGAAGTTGCTCTGAAAAGTTGTAATTGCTATTTCCTCCTATTTCCTGTTTTAGCAAAGAAAATTGGAAAGCTACAGGAGAGAGCATGCAAAACTGCAGACAGTTTGAAGGAGAAAATACATTTCAGGAGTAGGTGCTGCCAAGACAGTTTAGTTGTTGGCAACTGCCAGCAGTCTGCAAATTTGAAATAGGCAGCAGTAGGCAGTATTGGTATCTATCCAAATTCCAAAAGCCCAGTTTCTCTATGGATTACATAGATAACCTGTTAAGAGGTATTATTCTCAAATGCTTCAGACCGTCCTGAAAAATGAATCAGCTATAGGGAAGCAAATTATTAGCAACGTTTTAAGCATGGTTGCACTTGTAACACTTTGGCATATTCTGCAAGCTTGGCTTTTGAATGCCAGCGTTTCTCTTCAGCATTCATGATGGGCTTTCAGCTTAACCAGCTGTGATGCCAATTGAATTTATGACAAATAAAAGAGGGTTCACTCTTTTTGTAGTTTGTGAGAGAGTTCCAAGAATCTCAGAAGTTAAGGAAGTGGTCACAATTTAACATTCTAACGTTATATCTGGTCAGACTCTCTTAAAAGATGCAATATGAGGCACTTGGATGATGGAAATGCAAACAGAAGGGTAGGTCTGAGGAACAACTGGATGATGTGACCATTTGTAGAGAAGGTTATTCTTAAGCATCGATGTGATATCGTATTGTAGTCTTAGTCCTTGGGGAAATAATATTGGAAGTATGAAGATTCAATTCCAGACTAGCTGAATTTAAGGATGATACAAAAAAAGGAAGCACTATTAAAAGAAGACCATTGATCACTTCCCAGATGAAAGAAAACATTCCTACACAATGATTATTTTGATATAATTCTCCTTAATCCAAATGATGTACTGACAAGCTGTCAAATTTAATTATGCTTCTGGCCTTGAATAGTCTTATAACATACTCTTATGCCACTCACACCAATTTTGGAGACTGAAAAGAGTAATTAGTGAGCTGTACTTAAAGATTAAGCCATGAAGAAGCTATTGTTCTTTTTTAAACATTTATTTAAAAATTGTGGTTCCATGTTTCATTCTAAGAATTTGGAAATAACATTATTCATACCTTGAACTTTCAGAGAAAAAAAAAAAAGTAACTTTTTCACTTAAAACAAAGTGTCTCTGTTGCTTAGAGTTAAAATAAAAAAAAGCCAGTCAGATCTACAAACTCACTAACAATATGAAAAAATGTTGAGAGTCTTTATCACCCTCTAGAACTACCTGAAAGGAGGTTGTAGCAAGATGGGTGTTGGTCTCTTCTCACAAGTAAGAAGTGATAGAACAAGAGAAAATGGCCTCAACTTGCACCAGGGAGGTTTAGATTGGATATTAGGAAAAATTTCTTCACTGAAAGGGTTGTCAACCTCTGGAATAGACTGCCTAGGAAAGTGTTTGAGTCACCATCCCTGAATATGTTTAAAAGTCATGTATATATGGTGCTCAGAGACATGGTTTAACAGTGGACTTGGTAGAGCATTTTGCTGACTGCATATCCCAATGGGAAGAATACTTCCATCAACAAAGCACACAGGCCAGATCTTTCCCTCCAATTCTAAATTGTACATGGAGGATATGAGATGGTTAACCACCAGAGAAACAGAAAGATTGATACATTCATTCACAGTGTAGGATGAAGTGAAGACAGGAGCAAAACAACTTCAAAAACAGGTGACCAGTCCAACTCCAATCACATAGCAATGGCCAAAAAACAGTGTCAATATTACAGATGTAATCCTCCCTCTGCTCTCCGTTGTGTTGGTATCCCACCACTGCAGCAGACAGCCAAGAAACCCTCTCAGTATCTAGAAACACTACATAAATAAACTACCCCCACTCACCAAAAGTGGAACCAGCCTTTATGCTAGGGCACCTGGTGGTAATCTCCTAATTGTCTCCTACCTAAAATTGGCCAGGCCATGGGTGAAAACCAATCAGGAAGGTCTTTCCTGCCTGGTTGTGGCCATCACCCATATGTAAACCCTGATTCAGGGCTGGGGATTTAGAGGCCAGCACTTCACAGAGTTAGATTAATGGTTGAACTTCAGGATCTTAAAAGTCTTTTCCAACCTAAATAATTCTATGATTCTATAAATGTGACTGATTTCTGTACCTGGAGAGATGCTAAAGACAGAAGATGGAGCCAAGCAGCAGGCTACAGTAAAATTCAAGTTGTCATTGAATATAGCTTTATTTTAAAAAAAAATTATGATGGGTGACAACTACGGTAAGCTTGGTTGGATTTGTACGTTGTCCTTTGCTCACAATACAATCAAACTAGGCAAGTTGAAGAATGCTCATATCTGGTAAATTGTCCAGTTCTCATAAGCTGTAATATAACTGGGAAAATTAATAAGGCCTTTATTTAGATCCTGATTTCAGTGGACTGGACCTAGCAAAAAATGCTAAAATTTTGCATAATGTATGAGACAAAATTAATGTAAAAGACAAAATTTTGCATAAGACAATGCATAAGACACTCAGGTTATTCATATAAACTTGCCATCTAAAAGTCTGGTCTAGGAAAGTTACAGAAACTGGCAAGCAAGAGGTCTCTTCTAATAATTTTTATCCTCCCCATCTCCCATGTTGACCATGCAAGGAACCTGGGGAATTAACCTTGAGATAACAGAAAGATTTCTTCTGTAAATAATGTATAAGCCTCACACAATGTCTATATTACAGTGTACCAAAAAGTACTTTTTATTTGCTCTTAGATGAAATCTCTTTCTTGTACAAAAGAATTTTCACCAAAATAGTTATTCAGTGTTGATGAGAAATACAAAGAACTATCAATAAGTCCTTCCAAATATGACTTCCTCACAATGTCCTAACAAGTAACTTCCAATACAGAATAGATCCACATCCTTGACCATTGAATTTCACCTTGCGTTATATCAGAGACGAAAATTTTTAAAGCATATTACGAATTGGAGAAACCAAACAGAATAAAAAGGTAGCTGATAACAGTACAATATTTACTCTTATGTTTCGAGAATACTTCATGAAATCATTCAAGAATACTTCATGAAATCATTCAAGAATAAATGCAGTTTTATCTCAGAAAGTTGATGGTCTTCTCTGCAATAGCCTTTCCCTATGATCACTGTAATATGGTAACATATGCGATTTACAAGCCCCACAAAACTCATTCTACAGATTTGGGTTCTGGTTTGCTACCAGACATCTTTTCCTGGATTGAAAGGCCTCAAGTATCTATAGGTATCTCAAAGCTTCAAAGGCAGACAAGGAACTATCTCATTTATGTTAACAAGCAGCTTTAAAACACAAGTTGGTTTTTTGCAGTGCCAATGAAACACATTCAACTAAGATTCTCAAAGATGGAAAAGGAAAAAAAAAAAAAACAAAAAAAAAACCACAACAACAACAAGGATTACAAATAATGCAGTCCAAAGAAACTCTAAGAATTTTCTTGTCTCATGCAGAGTAGCGTTCAAATTATATTCAACAAGTCTCCGCCCAAGTGGGGAAGTGATCACAAAACCAAAGAATAATGATGTCATAACAACTTCCCTTCCCCTTGATTTAATCTGAAATCCTTCTCCAGGGATGAACATGGAGAAGTCAAAAAAAACAAAAATCATGCCTCTCAGGGTTCAGGAGGAAATTCCTTTTCCCACACAGCAGATGGCTTTGTTCCAGCAACACTATTTAACTATACATCATATTTCTTGACCGTAGTGATGCACATCATCCCTCCCAGCCACACAGACACATGACTCTTTCCTCTCAAGACACTGAAAATTTCTGGCCATCCAGACATGAGGTCCTTGCTCTATGCTCCCAAAGAAAAAGAAAGGAGAAAAGTAAAAGTGTCAGTGCTGCTGAATTCCACACCAGTAATTCTTCAGCAAGAGATCATCTACAGAAAAGGGGAAAACCCACACCGGCATGGCAGCCCATTGTTATACACTTCTTTCTGTCTTCTTCCGCTTGTTAAGGCAGAAGGCTCCAAGCTGCTATACAAAGAGACAGATGAAAAAAAAAAACAGCAGGTCCTCCAAATGAACCCCATTAAAGAAGCAAGAAAGATATGTCTGTCTCTAAAAGCATTCTTGAGATGAAGAGTTGTTACTGGTCCCACCCTGGCAGAGATGCTGTAGAGCACAACTGATTTAGACCGTTAAAGACAGAAGAATGTTTACAAGTGTTTTGTTTCTTCAGGCAGATATAGCACCTGAATAATCTATTAATTTTCAATCAGAAACACTTGTTAGCATTTTATAAAGCATGAAAAAGCAGGCTTTTCATTGAAAAAAAAAAAAATCAAAGCTTGTCCTTTGCTATGTGTTAGACCAGACAGCTATTTGATTATAAAGTCAAAGAGATCAAAAAGGTTTAGTGCTTTTGAATCCACAGCACCTCCAAATAAGAGATGCCTTCAACACACATCAGATGCCTGAACATAGGATAAAGTGTAGTGCTAACAAAACACAGCTTCTCACATATATCTTTTGAATAAAATAACTTCAGAAACTGTTGCCAAGATAAACAGCCGCTGCGCGAACAAATGGCTTTTTAATGCAGCCTGCACAGGCAGCTTGCACAAAGAAATTATCTGTAGAGTGTTACATAGCAGGAAAACTGAAGGATACTCTGACAATACAGAAATGCAAAGGAAAAAGGTAAGTGGATACTCTAGGCAGCAGAGCGCTAAAGGAAGTAACAAACAGCAATAAAACAGGCACTAAAATGTCCAATCAGACATTGTTCTTTAAAGTTAATGCAGAAGTAGCTGTTCTGCACTTCAAGAATGGAGTAGTGGTTGCTCCTCTACACAAAAATATAACAGCTTTAAAGCCCAAGTAATGGAATCACATCTGCATCATGGCACTTAGAAGTAGGTTACTACTGCAAAGAAATGTCTTAAAAACATGCAGACAAAATAAAAAATGTTTATGAGAAGAAGCCCATAGCACGTTGTCACAGGAAAAAAAAATGGTTTTGTACTATTCCAATATTATGCAATGTGAAAGTTAATGAGAATAGTGAAAGAACTAAAGCTACAGGAGTTATCTCCTCCAGAAGCATTAGGAAAAACTGTGGGCTAGAGAGAAAAAATACCATGGCACATGGCAGAGCTAAAAGAACAGATCTGAACAAAACAAAACCTTATAGACCTATTAAATTTTAAAAAAAACCACTTATTTAGAAAGGAAGGATGGACTCTATCAACATTTGTTCTTCATTGCAAGAGGTATAGTTAGAGTCTCAGCTCTGCAGTATTATTCCAATTTATATATTATTTTGGTAATATACTGCAACCTCAAAATGACAAGGTATGCTCCTAGTTGAAACTTCTTATTAATGAAGACTAAATGTGATGTAGTCCATGATACTATGAAGACCTCGTCCCTGAAGAGGTACATATGCAACACAGGTAGGATCTTGATGATTAATTCTGCATACAAGTAAATAAATTCCATTACAAATAAGGAAACTGATGTCAATAATTAAGTCTGGCTTCTCAAAACATTATATGTATGGCCTAAATCTCCCCAGATTTATGCAGTGTTTAACAAGTATCAAGAGCCAGAATTCTCTCTCCTACATCATGCCTGTTTAAGCCTGAAACATTTGTTGGATTGACATATCAAAAAAAATTGAATGAATCAGTCCTACTCTAAATTGTAAATAAGTCGGTATGTCTGTTAACTGTTTTTGACAAGGAGTTCTTGTGTGTTCTGCCTCGAAACCGTCAGATTTCCAGCTGAAGGAAAGCATAACAGGTCCAATGACATAACAGAGCTCTTTCAACTCTTGTTGGTGAACCTGTAGGTTCAAAACTGTGATTAGCACAATAGTCATACATACAAATCCTTAAGACTATCGTTCTTTTCTTCCAAGAACAGTCTGACTTCTGTTGAAATAGGTTGGTTGTAGTATTTCTGACCCTATAATCCTCTTCAAGGCTGTCATACAACTATGAAAGGGTTTGTAATGAGTTAATGTTGCCATTTTATTTGTGATTAAAAATAAAAGTTTTCCACATACTGATGTTCAAAATTTTCCTCTTAAAAATCACTATTCCTTGCGCTTGTAGTTTAGCTTATTTTGGGGCACAGACTACAATATAGCAAGTAGACATGAGCCAAAACAACATCTAAAATGCACAAATTCCATTGCACTGCTTCTGCGTAGGGCATTTGCTCTTGTTGGCCTACACTGGAAAGCACTGGGATGTTCAAGATACAGCACACAGAGCAGCCTGGCAGAGAAGCCATGTGCTGCCAGTGGATGCAACAAAACTGTGTATTTATATAATATTACAATATAGCCCTGCAGTTTTTCTTACACAAATTAAAGACAGATTAGAGAGAACAGAAGTGAATTCTTTGTTGCCCTCCATTCCCAGTTTACTCTTCCTTTTATGAGACAGATTCCCTAAATTCAGTTTCATGCTTTTCACTCTAAGAGGTTTAGATGATGAACCAGCTGTCAATAGACTCCTAAAGAGGATTGCAGCTCACACGTCATTGGTGTGACTGAGGAGGCAGAGTTGCTCTTATCACTTCTAGAATGGTTAGAGACAAAACAATATTCAAAGCTACTTTTATTTTTATTTTCTCAGCAGCAGACAAAATAAATTACATCAGACCACAAGAGTGGGTGGAAAACTCACCTACACTATTCAAGCAAGTATTGCATTAATCTAGCATTAGACATTTTACAATAAACTGATCAATAGCATGGCACTTCCTCTTCAAGTGCAAGGTGTTCAACATTGTTTGCTCAACAAGTTCAACAGCAAGTGCAATGCCCTGCTAGACATACCAGTTCAATATAACTGCCAGCATGACCATTTGACAGAAATGCTTTGCCAGAGCTTCATTTCAGGCAAAGAAGTCCTTATAGAAACTCTGCTCAAGGATACTAAGGAGTAAGTGACCGATGGACTGTGTTCCCTGTCCTTACTGACTAGCATGGAACAGGTAGTAGCTCAGAAAGCATGAGCAAAACCTGCAGCCTTTCACAGCTGCTTCTAGATAATGTTAATTCAGACACTACTGAGTCAGTATCTTCAACTGCACTTCTGAAAACTGCAAGTTGCTGTAACTGCCAATCTGTTTTCCATTTCATCCTGCCCAAAAGAAATCATATAAAAATGTGCAAAGGAAAGAAGAACAAACCCAGGTTCATTACTTCAGAACCTACCCAGTTCTGACAGACCTGGCTCCAGCTCACTATGCTGTCCCTGACTTGGCTCCGACCTGCTGTGGACAGAGCTCTGTGTGGTCCCTGACTTCTGCTGGTCTATTAGCACCATTATTGCAGGTTGCCCCTGCAGTCCCATGAGTACCTGCCAAGCAGAGAATTGCTTGCTTGGTCACTGTCTGTAGGCATTTTGGTGACTGATTTATCAGCTTTTGCGTATTTCAGAGAGTAAATCACTTGAGCTTCTTATGAACAGCAGGTTTTAAAAAGCCATATGATTTGCCAGACTACAGACTGTGACCCTATTTTTTTTTTTTTAATTCACTTTAAATTTTTGCTCTGGCTGAGGAATGATTTCCAGTGCTTCTTATACAAGAGGACAAACCACTCTGATGTTAATTAATTGCAATGGGAGAGACATTTAATGTGTTGGGCAGACTGAAACACATCACCACCACCCAGCAAAACTGTGCTCTAGAACTTGTGCTCCTACAAGTGAGCTATGGGGAAAAAGGAGGGGGAAGGGGGGAAGGAAAGGTTTCTCTGTACCCCTTGCAGGGTGGGATTGTTTGGATTTTTTTGAGGGAACATGGCTTTCCATGTTTTTATCTAGTTACCATGTCTTTTTTTTTGTTTGGAAGACCAAGCTGTAAGTACACACTAGTGCAAGACATTCAGGGTAAGCAAGGAGTGATGTTTATTCAGCTGCCTTGCTTCAAGGCTTGGGACTGACAGTTTCTTACTCTTTTGTTAACTGCAGTTTTGGGTGGACTTAGGATTTTTTATCATAACTGAGGACTGATTGTATTAGCCTTGCTTACAACCATGACATTAACTTGTTTTTACCTAATTCACCCCACAGCTTACTACACTCTGCTGTCCCTCACACTGTATTTCGTCTTCAACCAGTGTCCCTGTGTAGTCACATGGAAGGGTTTCCACAAATCCTTCTCACTATTCCTACTGTCTCTGCATTTTATTGATATCTCTCCTTCCAGATACTTCTCCCACCACCTGTGTCTCAAAGTTCTCTCTCTTCCCTCCATGCTCAGCAGCATGCTCCAGTAGCCCAGGCAGAGGCTGAGACAGTATTTTTGGGCAAATGCTCATTATGAACTAAGCTACCCAAGCGAGGAGAAAGTAAATGGAGTAGATAAACAAACCAAAGTTGATTATCAAGAAATTTAAAGAGAAAATAGAATACTTGAGCTACAGTTGATATTTCAGTTATGTTTCATTATTTATTTAGAGTGATAAATTGAAAGAGGAAACAAAAATTAATACCTTGGACTCTGGTGGCCCACACATTTACTCAAGAGTTAGGAGGTATGTGTTTATTATCCCTCAGAGCAGAGTGGAGATTGTACATCCACCTCGTACAGGACATTTAGAATAAAGGAGCCCCACCAGCATTACTTCTTTTCTTATTGGACTATGAAGCCAAGCTGTCCTTATCCTGGGCCCTCTTCTCCTATGCTCTGCAAAGTTCAGGGGCTCCTGCCCTACCTCAGGGTCACTGAGGTTCAAGCTTTAAAGCTAAATGGACCAAACTCACTGTCAAACACCAGATTTTTCTCCATGATTCCCTTTCTCAACTCTTTTTGGCTGCACTTTCAGGTCTTTGTCTTGCTCTATTCTTCATCTGCAGGGCCTGGGCCCACGAAAAAGTTGCCATGTTGTCATGCAAACCATTTACTGCCCAACAGTGCTGCAGTGACTGACTATCTGCATGTCCACCTGTTGCAGCCATAGGTGTAAGGGCTGTGAATTTCCAACTCTCTCTTTTCCTTCTCCCCAGTCACTGTTACGAAAGGCTCAATAGTCCTCCCCCACATAAACATTTTGCACACCTACATGGCAGAAAGTTGGAGACAAAACTGAATTCTTATTAATTAGTATAATTTGACCACTTGCTAGTGCAAAGTTCGTATTCCCACAAATTCTTTGGTGTCTCAGAGCTGCCACTTGCCCATAGGCACATCAGCAAGGAATGAAGCTCACCAAACAGTTTTTCAAAGAAAAGGCTTCATTGAGGGATACTGAGTGCCTGAGTCATTTCTTTATCTTACATGAATAGCTACTCCTCATGTCAGCTATTTAAGCCCCATGCATGTCCTCCTGCTCAACTGTGACTGTCCCTGTGCAACGTATTTCTTTTCAAAGTCTGGCTGTCTGGTTGGCTTAACCCTTCAACCTTATAATATAAAAAAGTCGTTGCTGACATCAAAAGCCTTCCCCATTTAAACAGAGGTTTACATGAGGAAACATCTGTCCAACTCCAAAGAGGATTGAAGCTTGTATGTTACTGGCATCTTTCCACAAATGGCCTAAGAGGTCTGATGAAGACAAATCCCACATAACCATATTATTAACCATTAGGAAGAGAGCAGCTGCTTGCAAAATTCAGCAGTTTTATGCAATGTCACAGGGACTCGGTGGAAACATTTGATCTTTGGAGGTGGGTACACTGCAAAATTTTCACTGAATTCATTTCACTGAGGTCATTTTTAGCCTGATAGTTGGAAAATTGTGAAACAGTCAGTTAGTATCCCCTGATTCTTTCAACAGAGCACTTAGAAACAAAAATTAACTGTGGTGGATTTTTGTTTACCATAATGTCCTGTCAGAATCAAAAGCATTTCCATGGCTACATGGGAGTGTTATGGTTTTAATCTGCCAATGACAGAACAGAAATTGTAGTGCATGATCAGTCTGAGATATCATGAATAATTATAAGAAATAAGCACTGAGATTATAATGATTATAGATTATTATTATTAAGAATAATAGTACACAGCAACAGAGAAATTAAATTACTCCAAACATGGGGAAATTTATCATGGGTGAGGTCTGTTGCTGAATGTTTCATTAACAGAAACAGCTAAGTCAAAAGCCAAACACTCTGCCAAGTTATGCCATACAATCACATTTCTGTCTTACTTCCATTACCACTTCAAGATTTTTTTTTCCAGGAAATGGGGAACAGAAAGTTAAAAGGGGACAGCAGAACTTTCCAATAACTGACTTATTTGCTTATTGTACATAATATTGTCTTTCTTTTATACTTCCTACCACTCAAGGTAAAGGTTTGCTAGAGCTGCTTGAGAAGGTATATTCAAAACCAAATGAAACAATTTAAATCAATTAGTAAAGTCTTAACTTTAAAAACTCTTTAATACTGTAGTGTCACAGCATTTAAAGAGCCTCACAGGGAATCAAAACTCATAAATATTCACTTACAGATAAGAAACTGAAAGAAAGCCAAGTGTCACAATTCAGGGAGCAAGCAAGACCACGAGAAGCTACATGAGAATGATGAATGTGGTGGTTTGCTGTGAAGTCATCTATCTGTCCTGGGCTCTTCTCTAATATTTGTGTGACTGACATGAAAAATCAGAATGGTTCCTACACAAACATGTGATGATGATGTGAAAGTGACTGCTTTCCCTGTTTGACTGTTGAACAGAAGATGATCTTGTTTTATTCTAATAGCCAAAGATCAGAATTAGTCTTAGGACACACAAAAAAATGTGGTTTGAATGTTTTTGAGGTTTTTTGCCCTCAGTCTTTTTCCCCTGTGTGAAGAAGCTTTTAAATTGTCACATAAATTTTACTTATTTAGACAGTAACCATGTCTTCTTCACATCTAATTCTAAGTCTCATAAGTGTCTTTTAAAAGTAGCAATACATCAATATAATTAAAAATCAAAACCCAGATTTATAATCCCTCACTGCTAAAGGCATAACTTCATTTTCATACTGACTACTCACTATACAATACCTTATTGTCTCCAGATTCTCCAACTAACAAGAAATACAACTGTAATCTTTCCATTGTACTGCTGCAAACTGAGGATACAACAGACATTTTTAGCTCACTGGCCTTGTTAATGCAAACCATTCTCCCTACATGTCCTGGGACCACAGATACAGGGTAAAGGAAGAGTTGGATTTCATTGACTGTTTTCACATTTCTTACATAAGTGAGCATTATGTAAGTGAAACTGAGGGGCAGGAGAAATAATTTTTCTTGATGAAAATAAATTCAAGCAGATTCAAAAAAAGAGTTTATTTTTTATTTTCTTAGAGATAAATCTTCTTAAAAAGGCACAAAGATTTAAAAAAAAAAAAATGTTCCAAGGACTATTCTATTAAATGACCAACAAATTCCAGGGCCAAGTCTATCCAAACTTAACTTCAGTGGAGTACCACTAGAGCTTGGTTTCATCACCTTGCTTCCACGGTCTAATTTCTCATTAAAAGTTCACAACACAATGAATGTCTGAGAAGACATTATTATTATCTGACCACCTCAAGGAGGTACAACCAGCAATTACACCAGAGAAAGAAAGGGACCAAAATGCAAAATGAAATGAAAGCCACAGGGTCTAGTTAACATATTACTCCCTTCTCTCACTGCCTTGCACCACTTCTATGTTCCAATGAATGCTCTTCTTCTTCCACCAACGTAGCTTTAAGTAGTGACACAAAGTAGTTCTCTACACGGCATTAAAAATTACTGTTAATCTCATTTCTGTAGACAGCCTTTGAGGCTCACTAGCTCCTAAACTCTAAACAGCTCACTCCACTCCTTTCCTGGAGATCACAAAGGCAGATTTCAGATTTGATTGATATAAAGCAATGTTTTTCCATGGAAGTAGCACTGATGATGATGAGACCAAGGCAACCAAGGACCTTTTTCTGTGGTAATATCCTACACATGCAGAGATATGATAGAAGGAAGTAGCCTGTGCTTTTGGAGGTGGCAGGGCTGACCTGAAGAGCAATGCCCACGTTGCCACAGAACAATGTGAAATCTTCCTGTAAGGTAAGAGGCATATGGCTCAGATTAATGTTTATAGACTGCAAAAACTGTAACTGTAATGAAAATGAATCTGGTCAATCCACTTTTTAAAGACTGAGGAGCGTGAGAGAAGTGCAAAATCAAAATCCAAATTTCACTACAATTTTGCAGTACTTTAAAACTTGTATTTCCAATGGGCCAAACTACAGCACAGTTCAGTGTAAACATACACGTGGGCCAGGTGCTTTCCCACTGAACACCACTGGAGCTCATTCACAGTCTACGTCAGAGAGGCATGCCTGCATTTCCCACAGTGGGCAGGACTGATGGAAGTATGCTGCTCACAAGAAGGTAGACAGGCTTATTTCAGGGGGAAAGACACCATAGAAAGACAATGAGTGACCTCTGTAGATGGTCCAGACCTCCCCACAGGGAGTCCAGGGATCCTAAGGTAATGCAATAAAAACTGGAGTCAGATGGTAATGTTCTTCAATACCCAAAGTAAAAGAGAAGACATTTGACAAGCAGGTAGCCCAAAACAATACACACACTGACTACCAGATACCTGCAGGATTGTGCTGCAGTCAAATGGAAATGTCGAATAGGGCAAACATCTATGTCCCTGGGAAAAAGACCTCACTTAATTCAGGAACACTTTCTTAAAGGTAATTTTAGAAACCTAGATAAATCTCTTGTTCTGTTAAATAGATTCTTTGGAAAGTCTTGTCTCAGAGTGCATTTGAACAATTTAAAGAACCTGGGGATCTTATCCCTGAAAGATAATTCAGCAATTTAAGTTAAGTAGATGCATTAAAACAAACCATACAGACATGCCAACTTAATGAACCTCTTTATGGAGGAAAAAAAAAAAGTATTTGGTCCTCTCTTTTTTTAATCATTAGTAGTTTTCTTTGCAAGCAAAGAACCAATTTCCATTAAAAGCTAATTCTCATTCTAATGAAACTAATCAAAAAACTTGTGAGGCCGCAAAGGCTTATCCATGTTTTTATCTGCATTCTGTTGGGTAGTCCAAATGATTTAAAGGTAATTACTCATACTAGAGAGCTCACACAGGTCACATCAGTATTTTAACTGCACCTAATGTACATTGGCTAAAATACATGCTAAAAAGAGCCAGATAAGATTAATCTCCTCGGGGGGGGAAAAAAAAAAAAAAAAAATAGTATTGGAGGAGCAAGGGAGGTAAAGGTCAACAAGGAGAAATTTCAGAGGCTCCTTTCCTGAGAACTAATATATTGCTGTAGAAGATTAGACATACATTTATCTGTAAGGGAGCATGAGGGTGGCTCTTTAATGGTGCATCCACTCCTAAATCATGTACAGTGACTACAGTTTACTCAACAGAAAGTTAATGTTATTGAAAGACCTGGAGCTACTGCCTGCATTTGCAGAAAGGTGGGTTCCCCTGTGATTTAGTAGCTTTCATCTCTGGCACCTCTGACAATGATTTCCAAACCATGGTTCCTAGGTTCACAATAAGTCACGTATTGCCAGGACATAAATTCATAACAGGAAGAAGTTTAGCCAGAAGAGTGAGAGTTGGTCCATAAGAACACAGTTGTGGGTTTTGTTCCTGCACCAGGATAGCTAACAGGACAGTAAATAGCCCTGGTAAACACACCTGTAGCAGGAAATATATGTGGATTCACAAGTGTCTTGTCTCCGGACTCACCAGTCCTTCCCTTCCCCTGCCTTCCCCCCATCCTCACATTTACATTGCACTCACCACGCTCTTTCAAAACAAGATGACATTAACTCACCCCCACCACATGCTGAACTAAAGAACTTTTACAAGATTTGATTCTGTCACTAAAACTTAGTCAACACAACAAATCCTCAAATACTCAAAATAATTTCTAAAGGATTTATATGGCTTTTGTGGGCAAGCTGTCAATTTTATTATTTTTTTAATATTTGGCGAGCATAGCTATAATGATTTCAAATTCTCACTCTGATGGAAATGCTTTTAGATGCATATAAAACTTTGACTGGGTTTGCTGTAGACTTATAGGACACACTTACACTGCAGGTAATTAAGGAGTGCAGCAAAGCTCATCTGGCTAGCCTGGCTTGCCCTTGCCCAGATCAGGGAATTTACCAAAATGCCCCAAACCTCCTTTCCTCCCAGTATAAACTTATTTTCTTCTTTTTGAGATGCATGAACATGGGACAGACTTCAGCCCTACTCCACAATGCAGAGATGTGACCAGCATGCCCAGAACTGTGGAAAGCCTCCAGGACTGCACCTCCCATCTGACATGAACAACTATAGGGAACCACATGAGGAGGAGACAGGGAAGGAGAAAGAGAAATAAAAAGAAAATTCTGTTCTTTGGATGAAAATTCTATCTGACTACAGGCAAGACCCAGGATTCTTATCTGCATTACAATTCTGATCCACTTCAATTACATAATTAAATAAATTGTACTTTTATGTTTATTTAATTTAAATTAGTTTAAAAAAAAAAATTATTTAAACCTTAACTTCTTTGAAATGTACTCTGTTTTTTCATGATTTGCAGTAGAGCAACAAGAATCTCCAGCATCAGGTTCTGGAAATTGTGCTAGCACTCTACTCCACCAGCGCTCTGTAAGTCATCTTGCTCAGTGCAGACAGCCCCAGGCAGCATTTCAAGGCCTGTGCTCTGCAGGACCTCGGATTAAATACAGCATTGCTTTAGGCACTGCCAAGTCACCTCCACAACTTCTCAAAACTACACAAAAATGTTGACAGCTCACTCTGTCTGTCTTCCACACCCTGTGGCTGCCACTGGTGCAAAGCTTGCTCCATCCTGCTAGCAAAGGGGTATAGCAAAGTGAACGTGAACAAGAAAGGTTTAAAAAGCCACCTGCAATATTTTGGGGTCTATAAAATATTTCTAAAAACTTACAAATAGAATTGTTGATGCTTACCCTCAAACCTGCACCTTTCCTAGTGCAGGAGAGGACACTCAACGAGCAAACATTCCTCGTACACTTGATATGTGGTGTGTCAGCTGTCACAGTCACATTATTAGTGCTCTTGTAGTGTTTGCAGTCTTAGCCATAGCGATTCACTTCATGGCCTTACAATGCATTTTTCTGAAACAGGTGAGGGATGGGACATGAAAACTGCTTTATCTCTGTGTTTTGTGACACCAAGTAGGGAAGAAAAGCCACGTGTCTGATTTTGAAAGCATGGCAAAATTGTCCTATGGCTGTTATTAAAGCTGAGAATAGTTCAGAAATTTGGTGATCCATGACCCCTCCATGGCAATTAAGACTGCTCTTATGTCCTATTAATCTTCCTGTTCTCTATGTGGGTGGAAGGAACAACATTCACTTAATGAGCATACATATCTGCTTTGCGAGGAAATAAAAATTCATTTGGGTTAGGAGAAAAGATATTATTCTTGTCCTTATTCTTACCTTCCCTGCATGGGGACAGGAGTGAAATCCCTCTCCAGAGCAATGCAGTCATCCTCCCTGATTGCTGGTTTTTCACAGAGGGTCTGTGGCTCTCCAAGGCTCATTACCATGCCATGATACTCTTTTAACAGCCGCAGCTCGTTGCAACTTCTCGTCAATGGCTCGGCTGCCACCTTTGCAGATAAGCTGGTTTGATGTAAAGATGTCCGATTCAGCTCCATCTCTTGTTGTCTAGAAATTGTACTGTCATCTTTGCTATCCAAGTACATCTGTCCCTGGGGGGTATTCTCCTAAAGAAAGTGAAAACAAATATATTAAGACTAAATTGAATTGACTCGATGTTTACTTCAGTACAAGCGTGTTAAAAATGACAAACAGAAGGGGTTTTTTGTGCACCTTTGGATATTTCTCTTGGTAGCTTATTTTCACCAGGAATAATTCAAATGTTTTAAACATCTTTGCAACTTCAAAATCAGCCATTATGAGAAGGATTGAAATACCTAGAGAGACAGTTCTACTTTTTCCATGTTTGCCATGATTTTCTCCCACAGATTTCCCAGGAACTTGCACTGGCCTGTCTTACAGAATAACAGTCTCTGCATTAGAGGCACAGGGGCTGCTGGTGAAGAACATCTCCCTGGCCTCTAACAGCATTTATTCACCACCATGATATGGCTTTTCTCCAGTGGCTGAGGTGGCAGCAGCCCCACCACAGCCACCTCTCTCCTCCCAGCCCTTGGGCTGCCTCGGAAAGCCCTGTCACACTGAAGCTGTGCCATAGCTGATAGCCCCTCATTAAGCAGAGCACCTACTCGAGTTTTATGAAGACAACGTGACATTTCAGCAGTTGCCAGTAGCGTTTATGAAATGTGAATCAAACCTTGATGAAAATTAGGTTCTATCATATGGTTATCAATGGCGATTAGAATAAAACGGAGTGCATAATAGTCAAAAAGCTTTTGTGCTCTTATCATTAAAATTTAGCATGCAAAGTTATAAAAAACACTTCAGAATCCCACAAAGTGCACAAATCAGACACAAAGACTGAGTTAAAGATCAGTCTGTCATAAACACATGCTGTGGAGTCTAATCACAGGAATATTCCAGCGTGAAGTGCCAAATCCACCACAGAGGACACCAAGAGCTTAGGAAATGGGCCCATCAGGCTCTGACATCCCTGCAGCAGTGGAGAACAGCCTCGTCAGAGCACATCCCTGCTCATCCCTGCAGAGATCTCAGCACAGGACACACAGGTAGACCTGCAAGATTGCAGGGCAAAAACAGCACAGTAACAGGGAATAGGCTCTGCTTTGGTCCCAGCAGGAGAAATCACTAGAAACAGAAATAACAGAAAACTAATGATGACTTTGTGCAGCTTTGAGCTCTCATGTGTTTTTTCAGGCTAGAAAGGAACAGCAAGTCCTGAAAAAAAAAAAAAAAAAATTAAAAAACCCTGAACATACAAGTCACCACAAATTCAGACCTTGGCTCCAAGAAAAGGCAGGCTCACTAGCCAAATCTAAATCAGAATTTCCCCAGGTGGCATTCCCTTCCCCAGTCCTGCATTTCTGTTTCTTTCTATTCTTCATGCCCTTAGTTCTCATATGCTAATTTTCTTCACCCACCCTTACAAGCAGACTGACAGACTTTACTCATCTCATAATTACACAGTAGCTGGAGTACGATGTCCAGTCCTGCTCCGCACAATTCAAAAAAAAAGGCAAAAGCAGACTGGAGGGAGTCCAAAGGAGGGCCACCAAGATGATCAAAGAGCTGGAGTATCTGCCTTGTGAGAAAAGACTGAAGGAGTTAAGTCTTTTCTCCCTGCAGAAGAGAAGGCTCAAGAGGGACCTCCTTGCAGTATTCAAGTACTTAAAGGGTGGCTACAAAGAAGACAGGCTCTCTCTTGGCAAGGAGTCATATGAAGAAGAAAACAAGCAATGGGTACCAGTTGCACCAGGATAGGTTTTATCTCAATACAAGAACTTTTTTACAGTCAGAATCACTGGAACAACATCCCCAGGGATGTGGTAGAGTCCCCATCACTGGAGGTTTTCAAGGCATGACTTGATAGGGTGCCAGACAGTCTCGTCTAGGATCCCCTTCCCACAAAAGGCTGGACAAGTTCAATTTGCAATGGGTAATGCCTTTGCCCTAGACATTTCCATAAAGACAGAAGCCCTTTGGTCACCTGGTGTAAGGAGCACAAACATGGCGGGTGTGATACTAAACACACTGTCAGTGAGCTGCTCTGGGGCTTCTCCAGGGCCTGGAAAGCACTGAATTTTAGTGATCCCAGACAAAATCCTGAATGAAAATCCTGGAAAGCCAGGCTTACTGCTTTTGCACCATGGAATCTGAAGCCGGAGGTGCTGAGAGGGCAAATGCACACCAGGTGGGGGTCATCACAACCCCACCAACACCTTCTTGTCACCTCTGGTAGCCTGCTGCTCCACCAGGCAGCCAGTTTTGCCTGTTCTAAAATCCCAACTGCCTTCCTTCCTAATAACTAACTTTGAAATGCAAATACCTCCAACTCCAAATGGAGAAGATAATTGCTCATGTCTTTAATCCTACTTTATATGTTTACATACTAGGTTTATTAAGATACTCTGTAAATCATAATTGAGATATCTGCCCCCTTATTCAGTTTTTCATAACATTTGGTTTGTCTGAGTGCCTGCTGTGAAGATACACAGATTTTTAAATTATGTCAGTCTGTGGAAACATAAGCAGCAAACCTAGAGCAAGTCAGGCTGTATTATTTTTTAAAATATGAGAACCCAAACAAAACCTCTAAAATTGATTCTCACCAATTAATTGTCACACCCCAAAAGTGGGAGGTTTTTATCTTGAGATGAGTAAGGACAAAATTAGTCAGACTCTTATATGTACAAAGCCTTTCTGTGAAAGAGATTTATTTTCAGAATTAACATCAGTGAAAAAAATAAAAGAATGCCAAAGTCAAGAAGCTTGAGAGAAAATTTTATGCTTAGATACAAAACCATAAACCACATTATTGCACATTCACAAAAGCTCTGGGAAAAAAAAAAATACAGCATCATTTTGTCACAAGAGACAGTTTTGATTGTGATTACCTACGTAGCTAAAACATTGCTAAGGCAACTATCACCATGGTATCTAAGCTTCTAAGACGTTGGTGCATTTACCATTCAAGAAATTCTCAAACGATCCCATTTATCTGTAGTTACAGAACTTTCCTTCACTTTTATTTCTTCTTCCTTTTTCTTACCTTGCAATATCTCCATCAGCAATAAGACATAGGTGAGATGTTATCATATGAAGGTAAGGAGAGATTTTAGCCAAGAAAAGTTCACTTTGGGTTCATTTATCTGGAACCATGCACCAGCAACGGTTTTTAGCTACAGCTAGAAATTGATACAGCAACAACCCATCTGGCATTTGACTATAAAAGGGTTAATACAGTATTTAAGCCATGTTTTTCATCCCTTTTCATCCCTTTCAGCTGAGTCTATGCAGCTGAATATCCACTTTTAAAGTACTAGTGCAGAATTCACTTTTTATTACTACTTTTCAGGTTGCTGATAAGAGCAACAGGGTATGCTATTGTATCTAAAAGGCTTTGTGCAGCCTGCTTTTTATTTGCAAAATGCTGGAGGCAAATTATGTAGCAGGTAACACATCATCATTTAAAACATTATTCTCCTGGGTGTCAATAAGCATATCATAGCTTTTTTTGCAATCAAATATGAAGCAGAATTTAATCTCAGGGGCATGAGTTTTCAAAATGCACATCTGCTCCAGGTAATGCCCAGAAATAGCTTGTTTCCTCTCTTGCACATCTTATTATCCACCAAAGCCTTCCTTCCACCAAGATTGGAGAAAACATGACCTCTGCACTAAGTCACCTTCACATTATCAGGCACAAGCCCAAATTCTGCAAAACAGCTAACCGAAAAGGGAGTGTGTGGTGCTGCTGAGCAGAGTGTGCCTGTATGCCTGCCTCACCCAGGGGAAGGAGAACATGACTCTTGAAGCAACAGCCACGTTCAGCCCCCAAAGCTTGCATCTGCCAGGGAGCCTCCCTCCCAGGGAAATTTCAAGCCAAATCTCGCTTTCCTGGGAAGTCTCTCTATAGCATCTGAGACTAAATAAGCTTGTCTCCTGCTCTGACTCCTCCCTCAGTGTGTCCCTGTGCCAGGTGCACTGCAGAGGCCACGAGTACAAGCTGCTACAAGGAACTTGCCATAGCCTCCCACTGACAGAGTATGCCAAGGCAAAGGTGCCACCAAGGCACTTTTCTATATATGCATCTCCCTCCAGACATGCATCGCCTGACAGCCTCCCCACAAGTCAGACAGGTGGTGTTGTACTGGCCTCCTGTGGCAAAGACACCCTAAAATGGTCTCAGCAGCAGGGAGGAGAGTCATTATTCTCAGCCTGTGGCCTGCAGAAACAGAGTAGGACTTCAGCACTACATCTCAGAAGATCTCCCACTGCAGGCTTGTCCTCACACAGCCATTGCTGCACATACACCTGACCCTGTCAACCCTAGAAAAGGGAATTACCATTCCTAGGACTGGTAGATGAAAACCTATCCCTAGAGCCACAGGCAAAAAATAAGACACACACACACACGTGCTCTCACACTACCACTGCCAAAACATATTTTTATTTATTTATTTTGGGTAAAGGAAGGATACTGCAATGTCTAATGCTGTGATGTGCAAGCAAGAATTCACAGGGTTTCTAAACTAGTGTTTTCTTTTGGAAAGTGCTTGTAGCTGTAGGAAGGAGGTAAGACTGATTTGGGTATACAGGGTGCAACAAATCACATTGACATCCAGGATTTCACAGTATGTTCCAATGCAGCTGTTTTCCACAAAAAAAAAAAAAAAAAAAAATAAACTTGCCTGTCCTACACAGAGGACCCCCATTATCCCATAGGGTAGTGTTAGGAATTGTACAGAGTAACACTGCACAGAGCAGCCCTCCTTTGTATGATCAAGTGGGAAGCCAACAGAGCATGCTGTGCAAAGTGGGGCTGCAAGGCAGGCCACAGAAGATTGCCACTACTGACCCTTTCGTGGGTTTGGGGTTGTCTTTTCTTGCTGACTATCAATGGCAAGAGGAATGATTTGGATAAACCTTTACCGTTAAGCACCAACCATACCAATAAGACTGCCTGAGGCTGGTGTCCAAGATGAGTAAGACCTCCTACTTAGGTTCCCTGTAATTTCTTGGCCCAGGTCTGCAGGGAGAGCCATTTGGCAGGTGGAAGAAAGGTGATGCGCTGCAGGAAGTTTGCTGTCCTTTGGTCTGCCCAAGAAGAAATTGGTTCATATTGTTCCCAGGAGAGTTGTTACCGTGTGGTGGCACCCAGACACAGCAAACCACTAAAGCCCAGACAACTTACATTCTCTCTCATCAGGTTGTACAGTGTTTAAAATACCACAATTATGAACCGTCAGAACTTTACAGCTTCCAGCAAGTTGCTGCATTTCCTTAGCCAAGGAAGGTGTCTGCTTGAGAGTGATGTCCTTTTCTAATCCATGTGGTACATGGCCAGATCTGCTGGAGGTGGGGAAGCATAAAGCCACTTACCATGGCCTCATGGTTTATGTTGTTGATCTGGGGCACTCATGTCCCGGAAAGTAAGGAAGGGCTCCAGCTATAGCACCTTGTGGGACTTTAGCAGAAGTCACTACACCATGGAGCAAGATGGTCTCTGCCTGCCCTTTGGTGGCTTCCTGCAGCTAGGAGGCAGCCTATGCTGGAGCACAGCTCTCAAGGACATCCCAGCTCACCAAGAACTCTGACACCTTACTGTTCAGGCAACAGCATCTCGTGTGCTCACAAGATCTTGACTTTCTTAGTGTTTGGGCTGCTTGTTTCCCCCACTGCTCGCAGACCTCAAGAGGGCTGATGGGGACCCAGCATTACAGCTTCATCTGAGGGCTCTGAGTTTAATAGGACACAGGAAAAATCTTGCTGTTCCCAGAGTCAAAGCATGGTGAAGTCCCCAGTCTCCTATGCACTCAGCTGATGCTGCTGTAATCCATCAGCTGCTGTGCTGGAGACGTGGCCTTGCTTCCTGGGGACTGGCATGCACTAGCCCCCCCGAGGCTCAGGGGAGATACGGGAGTGAAGGCCTTGCAGGATGGAGGAGTCTCCTGCAGCGAGGGAGTGCCTGGGCTAGAAAGCCCTTGGTGTGGAAGGGAACGGGCAAATTGGGCTGGAGAGGCAGAACAAGTGGGAAGTCTGCACCAGGAGACTGGTGAGGGAAGCTGTGAGGGGTTTGGGCAACCCTGGTAACAGTGCATGGAGGAAGTTCAGGAGTGGGTCATGACGATGGTGATGGTCATGATGGGGTGAGTGGGCTGCACAGGGGACAAGGTTATTGTGCAGATGTGATTCAAACAGCTTAAGAGGAAAGGACCATTTGTGGACCACAAGACAAAAGAAAAACAACGTTATGGAGAAACCACTTGCAGGCCGGCAGAGAGAATTAAAAAACCTTTCTATTCTCCTTTGAAAACTGTTTTCCTTTTTGACTTTGAGTG
>NW_008612818.1:0-20957 GCF_000691845.1 Merops nubicus
ACAGCAGCCCTGGCCCTGCCCCTGCCCCTGCCCAAGCGGGACAGGTTCATAAAATAGCTTAGGTAGGAAGCGGCCCTAGAGGTCATCTAATCCAACCTGCCCTGACACCTCTCAACTAGACTAGGTTGCTCAAGGCCTCATCCAGCCTGGCCTTGAACACCTCCAGGGAGGTTCTTCCACACCCTCTCTGGGCAACCTATTCCAGTGTCTTGCCACTCTCGTACTGAAGAACTTCTTCCTAAGAGCTAAGATCCTTCAGTTTAAAACCATTCCCCCTTGTCCTGTTGCTGCACACTTGTGAAAAGTACCTCTCCAGCCTTCCTGCAGGTTCCTTTCACGTATTGGTATGCAATTCAAGGTCTCCATGGTGTCTTCTCCAGGCTGAACAATCCCAGTGCCCTCAGCCTATCCTCATAGCAGAGATGCTCCAGCTCCTGGATCATCTTTGTGGCCCTTGTCTGGACTTGTTCCAACAGATCTATGTCCCTTTTATGGTGGGAACACCAGAACTGGATGCAGTATTTGAGGTGGAGTCTCACAAGAGCAGAGTAAAGGGGGAGAATCACCTCTCTTGATCTGCTGGCCACACTCCTCTTGATGCATCCCAGGGTGCGGCTGACCTTGCAGGTTGCATGAGCACACTGCTGGGTCATGTTGAGCTTTTTGTCAACAACCGATGACATATCCTAAATGATGGGTATAATCGATGATTATACCCTAAATGAACTTCATGTTGTAGAGCTATCTCATTGCTATATTACTAATTTATTCTCAGCAATAATAAAAATTAAACCCCCTTAAATCTGACAGGATTATGTACACACTTTGACAGTGGTCATCTTACAACAAGGTGCACTAGGTAAAATACCTTTTGCTTTTTGTTATTACTATTTAGACTCCTGATTTTAAAAGTCAACAATAGGTCAAGTAGACATTCCAATTACTTCACTCAGTTAAAAAAGCAAACAATATTTTAACCAAACTATGTTGATTGCATTACACAGAACACTTCTGGCAGTTGCAAAAACCATTTCTGGTAATTCCTGGAAGAAGCTGAGGATAAACAAAAGAGAGCAACAGTAAGTGAAATACTGAACATATTACATCTAAGTGGAAGCCTAGCAGAATTTTAAGTTTGGAGGATAGTCCTATGTTCTTGTTATTTTCTGTTAATAGATTGATAAAGGCCAAAGTGATATTTTATAAACCTCTCCCTTAAAAAGTTGCAGTCTCTGATCTGCTTCTTAAATCTTGCGTATTTTCAAATTACTTCATTTTATACAGTTGAATCCATTCCACTGACATAAGAGATCAGTTCTTACAGCAGAGTCCTTTCTGGAAAGGGCTCTGCAGAGGATTTGGCTGAAACTGAAGGGATTGTAGGAGAGCTATGGCATACCCATAAATAAACAAGAACAAATCACCTCAGACAAATGAATCAGATTAATTCATAACAAAAGCATCTGATCTTTTGTCTGAAACTTCATTGATACCTGGATTGCAGAGGAGTAAACGGCTATTTTTTAAAGAAATCTTGATGGGTAGGCAGAGAACTACAACTTTATAATGCTTATACCAGAGCAATTAATACACTACAAAGGACAGAATTAACAGATATGTGGATAAATAAATCATGCTGTAGCTTATTGATGCTTTTCTATTTCCATGAAGACAAATAAATATTTTAAATCTTCCTCTTGGATCTGTGGCTTTATTCCAGAGTAATCTATAGCTTGGAAGATAAGACATTGCAAAAAAAAAAAAAAAAAAAAAAACAACCAAAAAACAACTACGACAAAGTAGGTTTAAAACTGCAAGGAGAGGAAGAAATCTGAATCTGCATCTACTGTATCCTAATACACTGCTATATGAAAGAGAAACAAAACTCTTCTTGCTGTGCTCTGTATCTTAAGAAGGACTGTGTATAATGAGTAGGAAAAACAGCCTCCCTGGAGATAGAGGTGTTGTCTGAAGAGCAATGGCACTAAATAGATACTTCTCACTATTGGTTAACTATTGGCTCATTATTCAGCACTCTAGTTTTCTAGTCAGTCTAAAATATATAACTTTGTTTAGGAATAGTCTAATAATAGCCTAATAAAAATTACTGGGATTTCAATCTACAATGAAAACATCTGAAAACTAGACTTAAAAATGAGGTACTCCAATATGCTGCAGTGCTTAAATTCTTTTCCAGATCTAATCTCATATTAATTTCAGACAACATTTACATTGTTTCTATCTATTAATGGAGCATGTTAATCATACTGGAAACAAGCTTATTATAGCAATATTTTCTGAATATTAGCTTTTATTGTTTAAAACCGAGCAATTCATAAATAAAGTATATCTAAAATCATTATGTCAAATGGCAAATTTTGAAACTACAATAGAAGAGATTTTGCTTTTAACATAATTGAATTATTTTATGTCATTAAATTGGATTGATGTATTTTGGAATACACAGCCTTAATTGTGTCTGTAAAAGTAAGCAAACAACAACAACAAAAAAACCCCAAAGAAAACGATGCAGCAAAAATAATTCCTAACCTACCTAAGTAGTTTGATAAAAGAGAGAAGAGAGACCTAAAAAAAATTACTTTTCTGGATGACAGCATGAAAAAGGATTTGATTTCTTCATTGGACTATACAACTCTGGAGAAATTACCTTTGATAGTCATAATGAGAAAAACATTTGTATGACAAAAAAAGTATTAATTCTGTGTTATATTATTATTTTAAATTTGCATAGAGGGAGAGTAAATCTTTAGGTAGCTCAAACGAGAGTTTTAAAAAATAGAATTGGTAGCATTTTTATGATTCTGGGTCATATTATAAAATTCTAGGCTAATATATTGAAAAACCTTATCCAATATTTTTAACAAAAGAAATACTTCTGAAACCCTCTGACTAGATGTTTTTGTAGGTTAAACCATACTCTTAAAATTAAATTAAAGAAAGAGGAAGGAACAGCATTCTACAAATCATCAGTGAACTCAGGCCCAGCTCTAACAAAAGATATGTATTTTGTTAAAAGGTTCCTTCTCTTTCTCTCACATCTTCTGACACCTTATTGTCTTCCAGTTTCTTCCATTAAGTTGACAAGGTAACATTCCTAAAAGTGCATGAAGATCAAAAAGAACTCTTAGAACAACAGAAGGAAGAAAATCCATTGTCAAATACCGAATCAAGTATAGGTTTGTTTTGTTGTTGTAGCATTCAAACTTTTAGGGCTTTTACATCTCAACTTCACTTGGCCAAAACTAGTTTATACACAATGCTCTGCAGGGCACATTACCAAGTTAGATTTATATCCACTCAGCTAGATTTCTTTTGAGGAGGAATGATACGACATGGTAGTCTAATGATGTTGGGCTGTGCTTCAGTAATTTATGTTCTTCATTAACTTCCTTGAATTTTAAAGTATGTTTATCTGACTTGTTTGATCAGGTGTTGTTTCTAGCATCTATATAAATCTAAACATATAAGTTAGTAAATAACAGGTAAAAAACAACTGACAAGGGAACTTAGTGACTGTGGTGCCATTCAACTTTTAAGTGCATAAAGGACTCAAGACATCGCATTTCTATCTGTCCATATAATACACTTAGTTCAGTTATAAGAGCTCACACAACATTTAAGAATTCATGTTATGTAAACAGACAGAATGGACAGACAAATGAGAGACTTCTACAGGACTTGGACCCACTTGAGTATCTAAGTGCACATAAATTTTAGTGTGTGTCTGGACCTGATTCCCACCTTTGTGCAACACTTTATCCTGTGGTCTTACCAAATTCATTCTCCTGGCCCCAGAACTAGCCTTAAAAATCTTCCTTAATACCTAAACCACACTTGAAAAGGAACAAAGGAACCTGAAGACAGCACACAGGAACTAGAGAGCATAGCCTGTGCATTTGCTCCAGATGTAAGCACCAAGCCCAAAGGCACATTCACAGGAAGAATAAGTTCTGGGCAATATGTGTACAGAAAACCAGATTCGCTGATGTGCTACTTCTGCACTTCTAAAATACATAAATATCTTATAGAGTTTAGTGTACAAATCTATAACAAATAAATTATCAAGTATGTTTCAGCTGCATTTTCTTTCAGAAATAAGTGATAAAATGTAATATGTAGCTAAAATAGAGATACTAATTTTAAGTTCTTGAAGTAAAAACTCCAGCAACTGGTGGTAAACATCTGCACAGTTAAAATGGAGAACAAAGAAAGAATCATCAATGCCTCTGAAACTGGAACAGACTTTTGAGTGCACTTTTTAATTAACTTTTTAAATCACAGTTTGTGCTTAATAACATTTTAGCATAATGAAATCTTTTATTCTGTTTGTAGTGTTCACAAATGTAGACTTTTTTTAGTTAGCTAAAATCTTTCATTCTCTTACTTGACAGCAAATCCTCACACAGAAAACAAATACAGTGCACTGCAAAATTGTCAGATACAGCTTTGTAACTATTTTTTTTTCTTAATTAAACTTTATAATGGTCATTTAAATGAAATGTGAAAGTCTAACAATATCTGAAAACAGTATTTAAGCTCTTCTAAGAGAAATTTCAAAGCATGTTTTTACAGTATGGAAAAATTTCCATGAGAAGATGATGTCAAAGTTCATATAGAAACAAGGAACAAGTAAAACATGACAGATTATAATGATGATGCACTAGGTATGACAACAACATAGAATTAAATTTTTTATTTAGGGCTAGAGCAATTTGAGAAAAGGAATCAAACCCAGAAAGTTCTAACAGTTATTTGCAGTCTCTCAATGTCAAATACTATTGTTGGTGTTACTGGAGAAGTTCGCTGACTACAGATATGTTAGGAAGACAGGCACAAAAGTGATGGGCACTTATGGCTATTTCTGCTATAATCAACCTTTTGTCATTAGCTTTTTGGTCCTTCCAATTACCTGTGTTAAAAGAATAATAAAATGTCTTTGCTTAAAAGAAGTGCCCATAGGGAAGAAGATTTACTTTGAATAGCTGTGTCTTGATAGGGCTGTAAGACCATGATTAGGCTCCTGCTTAGAGCCTGCCCTGAAATTAAATTAACTGAGCAGGACATGACACAACATGAAAAACTGCTGACTGTGACAGGTTAATGGTTGGACTCGATCTTAAAGGTCTTTTCCAACCTAAATGATTCTACGATAATATTGTGAGAAGGTGACATAAATTTCAGAGAGCACCATGAAGCATGGCAGGGGCGCACAGGTAAAGGCAGAGTCATGCAAGAAATGACTGAACTTCACGGGTAATTGGAGGGAGGACTGGGGACTTTTGGGATGGTAGCATCTTACAGGCCAGCAGTGCCAAGGTAACCACATTACTAATAACCTCTGAGGCTGAGATTACCTAAGAAGTAAAAGCAGAAATATCTGATTTAGATAAGGATGTAGTGAAACTGGGGTCAATAAGGGAAAAGTCATTGAAGGCAGTTGGGATGGGATTGGGGTGTAGAAAGGGAGGTACAATGGTGGCCAAAAAAAGAGTCAAAATAGAGGAAAAGCAGTAATAAGGTATGTGAATGTTGAAATTGGTGCTGTCTGGGTGTAGCTGCTGGGCAGCCCTGCACTTGATCACTCTAGCCTAAATCAGGACTGCAGACAAAGCCTGTTGCTCTGAGCATAACACGGGAGTCAATCCTGCAGGCAGGATGGCTTGGGCAGAGTTCTTGCCCTGGCTAGCAGCAGTGCAGCTAACCAGGAAAAACAACAGTATCTCCAGGTCAGGTCTTGTTCCTAACAGTGTCCACATCTGCCCATCCATTACTACTAACATCATCACGCAATTCGTGCAACTCGGGTTTCATTTTTTTAGCTGCTGATGTAATTCTAAATAAGAAAAAAACATTCACTGGAAAAGTGGTATCAGTGTTTATTGATAGAGAGAAGTCAAAGCAAGACTTTTAAAATTATTTTAAAAAATTACTACTATTCCTGATTTAGGATTTATCCATGCATAATTAACAAATCAGGCGTCTAATCGTACCATAATGCTGCTTTCTTTGACTTCCAAACAGATGGAGATGTGAAACAGGCAAAGGGATACCAACAAAGACTGGGCACGTACACAGGATAGATTAAACTACTAGAAAGTTTTTTCCTGAGATCTGGGACACTTTAGGAAAAACTTGAAATTATATCTTGAATTAATTGTGCTTAACGGCACCTAGTCACCTTACTATTTGGTAACAAATTAATACACATATACTACATTGCTGGGCAACAACTTTCTAGAGTGGTATCAGCAACAAGGCTATAAAAAACTCTGCAGTACAAAGTCAGAAAATTCTACTTGGGAGTATTAATTAAATCCCTTATTCTGTTCTAGTTCTCTTTTCTTCTTTCTGTACAGGGTGATCTTTTCATATTCAATGCCTCCTTTGAAAAAAATACAGAATAAACCACAAAAAATGCAGTTTATTGAGCTATTAGTCAAATGCTACATTTGTTGTAGAATCTATTCCTTCGAGACTAAATATTTGTTACTTTCTTCTTTATTATTAAGTAAACCTCAAGCGAGTGTAAAAATATTCTGCATACCTTCTCTCCCTCCCTCTCTCAATTACGTTTTCTGAACAAAATGGTTGTGTCATAATTTTTTATTAATCTAAATGATTTTCACCTCATTTACCTTATAATTCCACATCTAACTCTACAGAAGACATTAAATTTAGGGAGCAACATATTATGAAAGGTATATGAGGGTAGGAAGGCTCTACAGAGGGATCTGGACAGGCTGGATCAATGGCTGATGTTTAATAAGGCTAAGCACTGAGTCCTGCACTAGGGTCACAAAACCCCTATGCAGTGCTCCAGGCTTGGGGAGGAGTGGCTGGAAAGCTGCTCAGCAGAAAACGATCGGGGGGTGCTGGTGGACAGCTGGCTGAACATGAGCCAGCAGTGTGCCCAGCTGGCCAAGAAGGCCAATGGCGTCCTTTCTTGTATCAGAAATAGTGTGGCCAGCAGGAGTAGGGAAGTGATTGTCCGCTTGTCCTCAGCACTCGTGAGGCCACACCTGGAACACTGTGTTAGTCTTGGGCACCTCCATACAAGAAAGACATCGAGGTTCTGAAGCATTTCCAGAGAAGGCCACCGAAGCTGGTGAAGGGTCTAGAGCACAAGTCTTATGAGGAGAGGCGAAGGGAACTGGGGATACATAGTTTGCAGGAAAGGAGGCTGAGGGGAGACCTTATAGCTCTCTACAACTACCTGAAAAGAGGTTGTAGAGAGCTGGGTGCTCTCTTGGTTCTATGAAACAAGCCATAGGACAAGAGCAAACAGCCCCAAGATGTGCCAAGGGAGGTTTAGGTTGGATATTAAGAAAAACTTATTCACTGAACGGTTTGTGAGGTACTGGAACAGGCTGCCCAGGAAAGTGGTAGATTCACCATCTGTGGAGGTATTTAAAAGATAAAGAGAAGTGGTGCTTAGGGACATGGCGTACTGGTGACTTGGTAGTGCTGGGTTAACTGTTGGTCTTAAAGATCTTAAAAGTCTTTTCCAACCTAAAAGAATGCACGATTCTATGATTTTATGACTTTGGAACTCAAGTAGGCAATGCTTCAGAAAAAACAAAAAAAAACCCAAAAAAAACCCCAAACTTATGTGAGAAAATCCAGAAACAAATCAAAAAAGGCTTTATAAGTTTTTCAGTACATTCCATCAAACTCTAAGTTTTTCATTTGTGTTCTTGTCAATAGAAATATCCTAGGTAGTTTATGAACAGTTTAAAAAACAAAACAAAACAAAAAAAAAAAACAAAGAAAAAGGTCACACCATGAACTCTACTATACTTTGGTCAAAATCTCATGAGGCATCTTTTCAGCTCTGAAACCCTTTCATAAAGATCCCCAATTAATGTTTATCTTGATCTACCTCAACTCTTGTATATGACACTTTCAGTTAAATAATTTTCTTCTTTGTTGTTACTTTCTGTTTCTATTGTCTTTAGGTTCTCTGGCCATGAGGATTCTTCATGTGGGTAGGAGTCCTTATTTTCAACCATGAAACACTTACATTTATAGTATATATAATTAAGATGTTAATTTAACCTTAAAAACCAAAAACTGAACCTGCATACCTGTTTTGCCAGTTACATGGCCTAGGATAAAGGATATGGCCATCAGCAGAAAATGGACTTTATTATTCATTTCCAGTGAATACAGAAAAAAACATATGATATGGTCTACAGCAGGGAGCACAAGCAGATCAATATACCTACTCACAGTAGATAATGAAACCAAGGAATGAGTAAGGCAAGCCAGAGATCCAGTAATGAAGGATGAATAAGCCAAGCCAAAAATTCAATCACAGTGATGCAAAAGCCACCACAGCACTTTGCCAAGGAGATGCATCACCAGACACACCATCCTTGTTCTGTCCTGCTCCCAACCCTGTCCCAGCACTGCTGGGTAGCAGTGGACAGCCAGGGAACCCTTCCAGAAACAAAGAAATCCTGCATATATACCTCCACCCACAGGTAGGCTTCACAAGTCAGCTGCCAGCAGAACCAGCTTTTATCCTATTAACTTCAAAGGTGGGACACCCGGTGTTAACTTGCTAACTGTTGGCCAGGTTGGCCCAAGGTTGGCCAGGCCTTCAGAGAAAACCAAGAGAAAGGATTCTCCTGGTATTAGAGAACCCTCTGCCTGGTTGTGGGAATCATCTGTGTGTCAACTTTGATTCAGAGTTTGGGGTTTAGACCCCCAGCACTTCAATACCTAACATAGGTACAGTACTAAGGCTTGTAAATTTTTATTTTTTTTTTGCTGGGTCTCTACTGCCTTTCTTATTAATAGTTTTCAAACAGAGAACATGAGGCAAATATGTTATTAGTTTTCAAGCTATTTATGTGAATAAAAATGAATGCTATTTTTTTTTCCAAATAATATTTACTGCCAAATATTAATAAATACTAATTTAGATTTAATCAGAACAGTATTTCACATAAACGACAATTAACAGTGATATTTTCTATTGCCAAGAGACAAGTGGTGTTTGACAATGTTTAAAATGGATCTGAAATTCAAATTTGATTATGATGCATATTTTACTAAGTAAGTATTAAAAGATACATGAGTCTGTTTACTCAAGAGTGACATTCAGCCTGCTTAACAAAGAGATCTAATTTAATGCTTAACTGTTAGGTGCTTTGTGGGTCATGGCACCTGTAGATCCTAATTTCCTGGTGATGATGTCAATGGGCAGCTATCTTTAAAGGTCCTGAGATAAACACTGACAAAAAAATATTTTTAAGGTTGAAGAAGGTATTGAAGGGGTTTTTTTCTTTGTTTGTTTGGAAAATGAGCTATTGTTCTCTAAAAATTAGAAATTATACTGATGTTAAGAAATCAAGCTCTCAGAAATTTGTGAAGACAAATTTAAGATAAATACTGAACCTTAAATCCATGTTTTATTAGACATGAAGATATTATCTCTAAGTTTTCTAATTATTTTAATTGACAATTACTATAAATGGAATACAATAAACCTGATACTTCCTATGCAAATGTACACACAATAAATTACAATGCACTAGTGTAACCCTTGGCCAGCGGGTTCAGCTGTTTGTGATCCAAGGTTTACTTTCATGCAGCACAGCTGTGTGGTTCTGGCACTATTTTGAGGAGAAAATTACTTTGCTTTAGTAAGTAAGTGGTTTGAAGTCATAGAAGATTAAAAAAAAGAGGGTGTGGAAGAAAGAAGTGTAGGCGTTGAGACTGTGATAATCAGCAGATCAGAGATCCAGTATGAAAAATGCTGGCATGAGAAGGTATAAAGTTGTGAGGAGAAAATGCATCAGCTGGTCAGCCTGTTCAAAGAACAAGAAGGCTCTTCCTCACCTGACTGCTAACTGCCCAGTCCACTGAGACTCATCGCGGGGCAGTCTTAGGAATGAAAAGTGTATTAATGCCTTGAGTGGTAGTTTCTCGGTTGCATCTATCTGTCACATGTATTAGCCAACAAAAAATTGCTTTTCACTCCTAAGTTACTCGTATCTTACTGTCAGTCTACTCCTTTATGATAAAAGAAGCCCAAATGAAATGACCGAGAAAAAGAGGGTTACCCTTGGTACAGTAAAGCCAACCCAGCCTTCACAATCTTTATTTTAAGGAAAACTGAAAGAAATCTACAAAGAAGGATGAAAACTAATTAAGATTTTCTACTGACATAATTTATTAACATACCAACATTTCAATAATTGCAGTTTAAGATAATTTCAATTACAGAAAACATTTTGTTTGAGACATTACTACAATGTGATTAGAACTGAGAAGAGCTTTTAAGTTCCTGAATATAGGTTACTGTCATGGTAAAAAAAATGAATTTAAAATAATTTTTGAGTGTGCTTCAACTTTGTTTTAGGTCTGCAGTATATTCAGATGTACCCTAAATAACAGGAAAAATAAATTATACTAGTATAATTTTGTTTGAACTATGGTTTTATATCTCATTAACCTACATTTCATAAACTTATTTGCTACTACATTATGAAGAAAAGGCAAAACAAATACCCTTCCATAATAATTTTTTTAAAGAATATGGCATGTCTTGCTGCACCTTTCATATTTGTGAAGGTCAAAAATGTGGGGTTTGTAATTCTTTAAGTTGCTCAGAATGTCTACGGTACATTTGATGTCAGACACAATACTGTGAAGATAGGGATGGCTGAATGTAGTTAGCCATCATTTTCACTTTCACTTTCCCTTTTTGCATTTATATATGGCAGCATTGTGTATTGACATTCGTATATTTGCAAAAACATACTGACAGCATAGACAAAGTCTCCACAGTAACTCCCTTAAAATGTTCCACTTCTTCGCATAAATTCATAAGCTTAACTGGTTTAAGAGTGTCTCCAAATAGATAAAAATAGAAATTTCTTTGGCAGCAAAATTTATCCATTTTTGTCTGTCATTCCTTATATTGTGATTGTAGGACGTATCTTTCTCTGAGGACAGAGCAGTGGTAAAAGTAATGTTGAGAAAAAGATGAAAAGAGCACCTCATCTTCCAGGATAAACAATATAATACCACAATATATCTTCAAATGCCTCTTCTCCAAATTTATAATTTTTCAAAGATTCTGTATACTGAAAACCTTAAACTCAGGCTATTATCTAAAATAATACTTCTCTTGAACGTTATCAGACTAATGTTTAGCATTAAGCCCAAATGATAACAATATAAACAAAACAATTAACTGGCTTTTGTATTTAGCAAAACAGTAGAGGAATATAAATTTAAAACTTTCATTTTCCAGAAAAGTCTTGACCAGAGCTAAGAACTGCAATACCAATTATTCACTTGAAAATTAGTGTTGCTCTGTAATGACTGCAAAACAAACAGGGAAAACTGCCAAACAAAACATGATTGGTTCTTTTAAAGTCAGCAGTACTGGGTAAATAATGATATTTAACTGCCCATTTCCAGACTTCTCTGGCCATGTAAAATTGATTAGAACTGCATGGTATTTCTTCTCCCTAGTTACCTTCTGCATACAGCTGAACAAAAGGACTAGCTTTCAATTACATGACATCTAGAAAAAAAAAAATCATTAATTGGAAGCCTTGGATATGATTAATTTTCTGTAACTCTGACATCTGCATTGTAGATGTTTAAATAGCAGCTCCTCATGTTTGTCTACTATTGGAATTAGTAGTGGTCTCTTCCAGAGGCTGATTCATATCACCCCAGGCAGATGTTTGAGATGGCTACAATGAACCACCCTTTGTAGATGTCATCTTCCCACTGATTATGAAGAATATTCAGAGTGATCCATTCAGGCACTATCTGAAAATACTCTAACCTGGGTTGCATAGCTGAACAATAGTATAGAACTAGTATCCAAGGGAAAAGTCAGAGGGTTCAGTTACACTTGAGGATGAAAGAAGTAGGCAAAGATTTCTACTCCTGACTCCTTTCAATGCTTAACTGTGATTTTTTTTTCCTTTTCCATTTGACTGCTGGGCTAGTATTCATTCCCTTGCCTTCATTAAATTTATGGTACCCAGGATAGCCAAGGCACAGGAAAAATCAAATGAGAAAGGGAAAACATACTGTCCACTTATCAGAAGCAAAAGGATAGGCACGAAAGAGCTGAGACATTACCTAAGAGGTACCAAACCCTACTGATGCTGGGAAGGATGAAGTGTTTACATTTTTCCTCCTTCAGTTTTTGCTAAGGAGGTTATGTAGGAATGGATGGCACACCAAGACAGAATGAGGAAAAAAAATTACTTAGGTAAATCAGATGAGATTTTATCAGATTGAGAAATTTTCTGCAGAGAAATTAGGAAAAAGGCTGAGGAAATCTCATGTTAGCATTATCTTTATAACAAATGGCCTTCTATAAGATTAGAAAAGAGTAAATATCATTATTTTTAAAAAAAAAAAGGCAGAAAAAGATCACCATTTTCTAGCTCCAGTTGATGAAAAATATCTTAGTACAAAGATATGAAAAATCAAAAGATGTTTATTGTCAGCCAGTAAATCATGCCATAACACACAGCTTTCATTGAACAGAGTATCTCATCTCATTAGTATTCTAGAAATAATAGTATTTCAAGTAGTGCCTGGTACTATTTTCCTAAACAACCTAGAAAATTACAGTCAAAATAATTTGCTGCAAGGTGAGTGTACAAATGGTTGGAAAATTCTACTCAGCTGTTATTCACTGCTCACAACAGAGCAAGAAAGAAATGTTGAGCATGTTTACATATGTATTTGTCTTTCCTTCAGTACTGTTCAATACATTTTTAATTTTATAATAGGAAATAGAATACACCATTCAACTTGCAGATCACTTCAGACTGGACTAGGCTTTGGAGACCACATTAAAATTCAAATGATGTGGAGAAACTGAAGTTGTTTATCTTAAAAAAAAAAAAACAGAGAGAATGTTTGCTAACAGTAATGCACTTTTAGCTTAAAAGAATGTGAAAGATTGTCGTTACCTTCACTTATAACCCACAGCCTGATCATCAAACAGCACATGCCAATGTTTGGGGCAAATAAGAAAATTGCCCAAAAGGTCATCAGAATGATTCTAGCAATTAGAATTTTCTTCAATCCCCTTCTTTAGATCATCAGAAATATTTTTTTTTTTTTTGTAGGTTTCTTCTTACTCAAGCTCAAGCAGATCTGAAGATGCTACTTCATACTGGTCATATAACTCCTACTGCAAAGGTAACACATGTCCTGGCCATCACAGCAGACTAATTACGGACCTTGTTGGTTAATCATGCCTCCTTATTAGTTAAATGCTGTAGCGATTCAAATGCCAAACTCAAGTTATACCAAAATAAATAAAATTATTTGTCCTTATTTCATATACTTGCAACAACATATAGCATCTCAATTTTATGTATAAATTTAACTTATAGGCAACCTTATGCAAGTGCTAAAAAATAATGAAATAAATTGGAAAAAAATGTAGAATTTCTATCATAAGCATTTTTTACAATGCCAGAAAAATATTTATCAGTTATAGTTCACTTAGCTTTGACAAGAAAGGTTTGGATTGCCTTTTTTTTTTTTAGGTCTGTCTCTGTTTTTTAAGTTCTATACCTAATTCTACAGTGTCATTATGTCTACACTTCTCTTGACAAAGTGACTATTGAAACATGACGTTAGAACATACTTGCCATGTCAGGAGTTACGATATCTTGCATCTGCTTAAGGAATTCTGTGTGAATGAGATGCAAAGAAATTTCTAGAATATTTATCTTAACTCATCTTAATTACAGAACTTTTGCATATACTTTTCAGCGGCAAAGAAAAAAAAATGTAAGTTCATTTTTAACATTAGTAGAAGTTTATTGCTGTTCTATACTTTTTACTTTAATTGTACGCTGCAGGAGGAAAATGTTAAGAAATCCATACAATAATAATTCCATTAGATGGTGGTATTTTGTTCTTCACTTTATTTCTGAAATAGCAAAACTTTAGTATAAAATTATAAGGTGGTTACACTTGTTACAGAAAATGCTTTACTGAGAAATTACATGCTAGTCTATCTATGTATTCTTCGAAATCAAACTGTATCTATATAAGGTAGTACAGTTGGTATTTTTTACTTTCTACTTATCTGTTTTTCAAGTCTGATCACATTTCAGCTCTGAACATTTAGAGGTAAATAATAAGATTTTTTAAAAATAATCCAACATCTGTTACTTAGATAAAGCACTTTGATTTTCAAATCAAAATTCTATAAGGATAACATTTTTTCCTATGAAATAAGGCAATAAATAAAGTTATGTCATATTCAAATAAAAAAAAAAAAAACAAAAGAGACACATTCCTTTTAAAACAACCTATCCTCAGAGGGACATTACAAAACAACTCGTATCAGTTGGGAGCGAATACAAAAAAAAATGCTTATTGTTCATCTCAGCCAGCCAACTTCTTTACTGTCATACTCAATGGCTTGCCTTTATTCCATTTACTGCATCTCAATGTCTTCTGACATTGATTAAGATTGCTGCTTATTCAGATGCTGAAGAATGACATATCAACTTGGAAAGAAAGTCACTCAAAAGGTAACTTCTTCAATGATGTGACCTTACAAATCTGCTGTTATCCCAACAGATCTTTGTTCTTTAAACTGTAAAAGTCTTTTTTTTTTTATTATTTCTGTCAAATACTAAAAGGTTTTCAAGGGTGAAACCCCCCTGAAATATATAATTTTTTTTTTTAACTTCAAAGGAACATATCAGTTGAAATATAAACACCATAAGGTCATGTCTAGAAAAGTGAACAAAATTTCCCACTGCTCTGTTCAGACTCTGGGACTTAGGCCAAATGGCATGGCACAATTTACCTCCATATGGCTAAATGTCTTATCCTCTAAAACACTGGATTTATCCAGAGTGTCTATTGAGTGTGTTTCCTGACTTGCACTAACCCCTGAATTAGTTTGCAAGATGCCTGTACAAACCAAAGCCATATTAATGATTGTGATAGTGCTTTATCAGCAATGACCATCTTATGCCAGTTACATTGGCTTTGTTTAACTTAACTAAGTTGAATTTAATTTGCCAGTATATATGTGGTGGTAAAATCCTTGATATTTCTTTTTTATGTAGCCTGCTTTGCAAACTACGGGTGTCTCCATTGTTGTGACTTGCTGATATATAATATTTGATGGAAGTTTTTACTTCAGATTGAAAATCAACATTAAATAAAAGATCAGCAGGGAACTGCATATTTTTTTAACAGAATATGAAAGCAAAACAGTTCTAAGAAGGTTTTGAGTCACAGAAAAAATGACAGCAAATATTACTGAATCTAGCTAAGAAAAAAAAATCCTGGTTTTTTTATATCATCAGAATTTCCACAGAGAAGAGAGCTAGGTAAGATATCATTCATAGAAGCACTAATAAAAATGTTAGACTTAAAAAAAAACCAAAACAACATAGTGAGTTTAATAAGAAATTGTACCACCTAAAATAGATAGTAACAGCTTCCATGTGAATTAAGTGGGACAGATGGACAGCTTCTAAATGGTAAGGTCTAAATGCTTGTGGCTCTTTATCCATGACAAATCATATAGAACTTACTTTTCTTAAGTGAAATTCTCTGACCATTTAAAATGTGCTTTAGGGTATGATCATACAACTTCCTGTGATCATAATAAAATGGTTTAAGAAGAAATTGTCCCTCAAGCTAATATAAGATAACTGACTTTGCTCTTCTAGGCTCCTGCAATGCAGAATAAAATGTATCTGTTCAAACCACCACTGGGGGCAATTTATATATCATTATTTTATCCGGTGTTCTTAAGGAGGCATCAAACAACAACTGTGGAGAAGTACCTTTTGTTGCCTCCTGAAATAAATATAGCTGGTCATGTCACTACACTTACAGAAATCTATTCTGCCCTCTGCTAGCTCCTGGATAATTTTAGATAAATAACATCATTTAACCTTTTAACTTCTAAAAGGCAAACTCATTTGCAAAAAAAAAAAAAAAAACACAAGAGCTGACAAGTGAATCAGTTCTGGTTTACAATTATAAGTCTAGACATATTTATATTATTTTATATACATCTACATATACTATAATCGGAGGAAAATCATCTCAACAGCTTGAAACTCCCTTTCCTGACTCACAGCAATGCCATAGCATTAGATATATACAACATAAACAACATAACAGTTTAGTTTCCCACTAGTACCATCTTCTCCCAGTGTTTTGCTGTTTACTTATCTAAAACAATTCAGAATATATCTACATTTCATAAACCTTGTTCAAAGGCTTTGTACACAACAGAATTTTAAAGAATAAATCTAATACATTATGTATTTGTTTATGACTTAGCACACTGACACTTTTCTTCAGTAAGTTTTGGGCTCTCAATGGATATCTAGTCCCAGCAATTTCTTTCTCTGCTCTCTTCAGCTTGAGTATTTTACAGATCTGTTTCACAGCATCTTTTTAACACCCTCAGATTCCTGCCTCTGAATGTACAATAAACCGTTCAGTAAATCAGCATCTTTATAGCTGAAGTACATGTGCATTCATTCATGTGAGAATTCCCACATTCAGGTGAGAATTGTTTTTAAACTAATAATTCTAGTTTAATTCTAAACCATCCTTATAGAAAGCAGAGTGATACTTCTTGGTGTTCTTCTTTTAATCAAAATTTAGAGTCTTATGGATCAAACCCATGTCAGGTTCAAGTTCAGTAACAAAATTTCCCTTTATCCTTTTAATTTGCTGAGCAGAATATCCCTTCTTTTATTAATAGCTATAGTTCCATAATAACATATATGCTCATCACCTTCAGACTTCCTGCATATCTTTTATGTAACTGTAGTGTGGAGACTCACAGACTACGACTGTTCATAACCCTGAAGGTGCTGTTAGCAAATTACTTTCCATGATGGTTCCTCTGTTGATTGTTTTAGCTGTAACTAAACAACTTGCAATAGCTGCAGCTACAGCTTAACTTCACTCCTGATCTACCAGTTCTTCCTGGGGTACAGGGTACAACATGTAAACAGCTTAATGTAAAACATCTGAAACCTAAACATAAACAATACTAAAAACCTATGCAATGGAAGGAAGAAAAAAAGAAAAAGAGGGTTAATAAAATCTGAGAAGTTTGGATAGCTACTTCAAGGCTCTTCAATTTGGAAGCTCTTTTTCTACTTGAGGAATTATTAAAAAGATACATATCCCCAGGTCATTCTTCCTGCAAAATGTGAGCATGATACTTCCTTAGGGATATGACTACATGAATTTAATTCATTTTGAAAGCATTAGAAAGAAGAAAAAAAAAATGACACAAAGAAAATGTCTCAGGAAGCTGACTCATAACAAGGACATAAAGATTAATCATTTTCATCTGTTTACCTAAGTAATAGATAAAGAAAAAAGAGCCATGAGCATATTCAAGCAAAGTCTGTAAAGTTATCTGAGATTTGAGTGTTATGAATAAACTGGAGAAACTATAACAGGTGAAGAAACAAGCTGTTTAATAAACAAAAATACGATGTGATACACTATGTTTCAGTGTGCAGTCAAAAGACATGGGACAGATTACTCATGTTTATTATTGTTTTGGGTCAACTTAATGGAGTTTGTAAGGCATGGATGGAAGGCTATTAGGTATCAAAATATTTCCCTTCAACAAATTAAAGGCACTTGTATTTTTATAGTTATATTCATATGGTTGTCAACCCCATATGAGTAGACTAAGACATATTTCACTAGTAAACTTATTAATTTATTGTAATCCCTATGAGGAAGATTCCTAGAACTGTGTAGGAAAACATTTTTTTCTGCTCCAGATGGAAAAGCAGCTCTAGACAACCTATAGATTTAAGTTAATCTTTTTAGGTACCAGAAGTTTCAGCTGAAACTCAAACAATATTTTGTGTTCATCTTGTCATGTGTTAATTAGAATATGTTCTTTGTCTCACTGGCATATGTGAAAAGCATTCACAGGAAAACATGAAGCTAAGAAACTATGAAAGCCTAAGTAAACCAAACTGTTTCATTCTTTTACTTCATGCTCAGGAAACCAATCTATTCATTAACTGTATGTAATGATATTGACTACTTCTTCAGTGTAGCTTTTTTGGCAGTATCCCTCGTTTACTGTACATTGAAAAAATAATTGTGAATGTGACATGAACTAAGAAATCAAGACAGTTTTCTAGATTTCATTTTATGATAAAGCAGTGTTCACACCTCTTAATACATAAAAGGTCAGGTATACATACCAAATGAATGGAAAGCAATTGGCTTTCTGGGCTGCAAGTGCACATTGCTGACTCCTATCCAGCTTTTCATTCACCAGTACCCCCAGCTTTTTCTTTGCAGGCCTCCTCTCAATCTGCTCATTGCCCAGCCTTGTGCTTGGGATCGCCTCAACCCAGGTGCAGGACCTTGCTGTTGCACTTGGTCTTCATGATGTGGGCCTACCTCTCAAGCCTGTGAAGGTCCCTCTGAATGGCAGCCCTTCCCTTCATCGTGCCAGCCCCACCACACAGCTTGATATCACGGACAAAGTTGCTGAGGGTGCACTCAATCCCACTGCCCATGGCACCAACAAGGATGTTAAAAAGCGCAGGTCCCAATATCAACCTCTGAGGAACTCGGCACTGGTCTCCGCTTGGACATTGAGCTGTTGGCCACAAGCCTTTGAATGTGGCCATCCAGCCAGTTCCTTATCCACTGAGTGGCTGATCCGTGAAATCCATGTATCTTCAATTTTGAGATGAGGATGCTGTGTCAGACACTCTAAAATGCTTTTGTGCAGTCCAGGTAGATGATGCTAGTTGCCCTTTCCTTATTCACCAGTGCTTTAACCCAAAGCATTAATGCTTTAACCCAAAAGCTAACAAATGTATAAGGCATGAGTTGCCCTTAGTGACACCATATTGGCTGGCACCAATCACCTCTTTTTTTTCCATGTGCCCTAGCACAGTCTCCAGGAGGAGCCACTCCATGATCTTACTCGGCACAGAGGCGAGACTGACTGGTCTGTAGTTCCCTGGGTCTTCCTTTTTTTTGCTTTCTTAAAAATATTTCTGAGAATATTTTTGAATTTTCCTTATCAGCTAAAAGGTATTCAATACAGAACAGATAGCACACTGCCTATCTCTGTATTCCTTTGTGGAAGTTATTTTACATGTACACATCCATATCTTTTAGAGCTTGTAACTAAACATTAAGTAACCAGGATTCACTACAGATGGTTTCATAAGAAATGCATTTCTAAAGTCTCTGAAATGAGGAAAGTTTCATCTGTCCTATTGCAGATGAAGATTTTTTAGGGTTTCTTTCTGCTGCTCTTCCAAGCAGCACATACTCACTCAGATCCTGGATAAAAATGAACTGTCTCTTCTGTTTGCTTTATAGTGGTTTTCTTTCTTTTTTTTTTTTTTTAACATTGAATACTGAGAGTAAACACTAGAGGGTTTTCAGTCCAGCTGTTGTGGCATGAATTGTTATTTAAAATTCACAGTGGCAATTTTTCTTCCTTTGAAAGTAGGACTTTGTGTCCTGAATTTCTTGTTCCGTTCAATTCAGAACTTTATCAATGTTAGAAACAAACCCTAATATTGGTTTGTACCCAGAGGCACTACTTCAGTGATAAACTAAACAAAACAGTAATATACTCCAGTGGTAAAGTAAATAAAACAGTAATAAAACTATTAATTAATATTTGACTTTTGTGTTTCTCTGGAGGCATTTTCAAGCTATAGTGTTTTAGGAATGAGAAATTAAAACATTTAAGCTTGAAAGACAGAAATCCTTCACCTTTATTTCTTGAATTTACAAAGAAATAGCATTACAAACTTTTGATAGCTCATGACTGCATGGATAAAGCTGGACAATGTAAAGAGTACCTGGAGGAAAATACAATCTTTTTCAACATTTTCCTAGGGTAAGCCTTCTGAAATACTAATTCCTAAGGTACAGGTGGACTGCAGGGAATCCGTGTATCTTCTTATTGCCAACAACTTTTCATGCACAGGGATTTATGTGCTAGCAGGTTTTGGTATGCAGTTGCCCCCATAACTGTCTCCTACATTTCACCATGAAGCTTTTAATTCTGTAATTATGTCCCACATGTACAGTCTACTTTGTGACACCCCTCCCAAATGGACAGATGTTCCCAAGCAGATCTCTCCGTGGTGAAGGAACATCCGTTGGGTTTAGCGCTGTCAGACTGCATTAAGAGCAGATATAAAAGGTAAGAAGCAGATGTGTAGTGCTGTTTCTGTTTGACATACTGTCCCTCTACCCCGTGTTTTCTACTGGTACAGCAACGCTGAGCCAACAGGCTAATGAATGGAGCCTGCAGAATAAATCGTTAACCTGTAACCTTACCCAGTCTGCACACAGTCTGTTAAGTCTGTACTCCTATGATTGACGCTCTGGTGTTTCCTGCTGCTGCTGCATTTGTTGTTTTGCTTTATTTTGCTCCCAGTATTACGTAGTGGTCTGCGAACCAAAATACCAAGGTGAGGAGACCTGCACTGGAGAGAGGAGAGGAGGAGGCTGCTAGGGACAGTTAGTGACCTGCCGCCTTACTTGCACGAGGAAGACTGAAGCATCTTTTTCCCTCTGCCTCTTCTACCGACGGCCCCACGGCACATCTGCGTCACATGCAGAGGAGGGGTCAGCTTGGTGAGATGAGCCGAGATAGATAGGAAATGGTACACGGAGGACCTTGACAACTTCACGGGCATGTTGCTGTCTTTTTTTTTTTCGTCCATACAGTGTATATAAAGGAACCCCGCTTTCTCTCTGTGCCAGCCCTCCGGCTTTGCCATCCCACACAACTGCAGGCATGGGACTCCCCTGAGAAATGGGACAGGAGGGCGGGAGGTGGAGAGAGGCGTCCAGGTGACTTTTCCCTCTCTGGCTGCACACGGTCACGGAGCTCCAAGCGGCTGAGCAGGAGGCACCTGCCG